>NC_069375.1:9722878-10025909 GCF_021730395.1 Mercenaria mercenaria | reverse complement strand
TGTAAATCAAGTGGGAAAGGCACAGACAATTGGAGCAGGCCGAGGTTTTGGAAGGTCTTTTTTAAAATGATTCTATAATTAACTCTAGCAGCCCGAAAAAGGGACCAAGTGCCCTCATTTGCACAAAATTGGGAGAGGACAGTATGCTACAGACCAACTCTGATGAAAATGCATCCAACCACTCATGAGAAGTTGATTCAATGTATTTCTATATTTAGCTCTACTGGTCCCTAAAAGGGGGCCAGGTGCTCCCATTCAAATAAATTTGGCAACAGAACTTACAATGATGGATGAAATCCATCAAACAGTTCATGAGAAGTCATTATTAAAATTTCTGTATTCAGCTCGTGGCCAAGCTCCCCCATTTCAACAAGTTTGGAGACGACCTTATGATGCTACTGATTAAGGAGGTAGGTTACCTTCATATTTTTAAGTGCGCATGTCCAACCGGAAGCTAATGTGACGATTTACGATGACGTTTACGACAAACCAAATGTGTTTGTATAACCATTCTTTAGAAAAAAAATCATGAACCTGTCTCCGATCTGATGCTTAATGGTTTAATAATGCAGAAATAATTAATATATTGTCGCAGAAACGCTTCAAAACATTGTTGCTTTAAAATGACGTCATTGACGTCATGTGTCAGTTACCGCGCAAAATAAATAGCTTTTATTTTGAAAGTACGTAATTCTGTGCATTTTCTTTATTTGAACTAATTTTTTAAACAGCCATTATTTACTGAAATATTTTATGTGTCTTTCGCTCTAAATTTTATCAGTATTTTGCTTCTTTTATATAATTATATTGAAATGTTATGGGGAATGTAAGAAAATGGATGATGGTAACCAATGTTATTGGGAATATAGCTGGGTGAAAGGTTACTTAATACGGCCATTTTCAAATAAAAATGGGGCAGTTTGATTTCTAATACCTATTTTTCAGTTTCCGTTGATAATTTGTTACTTATATATTAAAACTAAGCCCTAAAATTGTCCAAATTTCGCTAGAAAATTGTGGTTTCTTGAATTAAAATGATGTTACCATGGAAACGAAGCCCGTGACCTATATATCTAAATGTAAAACTCAAAAGCGTTGATACTGATCTATTTCAGGAACACAGCTTCGGCTTTTTATTTTCATTTCAACTATATCCAAAATAAAAAATAGCAGCATGCAGAACGATTTTTCCATAAAAAATGTCAGACGAGCGGTGTTGCTGTAAGTATCTTAAGCTGTGAAATTTGTATAAATAAATGTAAATAACACGAAAATATTACTTACGTTAGAATTAAAATGTTTTAAAGCTACATTAACAAGAAAGATATCTTATTTAATATTTTTTTATAAGAAAGTATGATAAAAAGCAAGATATAAGCTATTTTAAACATCTCCGTTGCCATGGTTACTTTAAAAATAGGGTACCACGTAAAGTGCTTGGTATTTTTCTAATAATATTACCCAAATATTCCATGTTGGTCATTAACAGAATGGCACTGAAGCCGTCGAAAAACCTGTTTTCATACACAGTTGTTTAAAAACGAGAGAAAATGCGTTACCATGGAAACACGAGCCCCGCGACATGTATTTCAAGCTTATAATAGAAAGCTAACGCGCATACTAGAAAAAATATTAATTATGCAGACTTCTACGGATAACAATAAAACCAAAATGCACTGAAAACTGTTAAATATACGTATTTTCCTTCTACTTTCTATATAAAATACCTTTAGAGGGTCATGTTCTTCAAACCTGTATAAAATTGTACTTGAAGGGCCAGAGATAAACGAAACTGAGATTATAACAGTCAAAACATTAAATTACACGAAATACAAAAAATTGCTGTGGTTAAACTAATTTGAATTTACTCTGGTAACAAGGTAACCTACCTCCTTAAGTTTGATAAAGATCCATCAATGGTTCCGAAGTAATTTTTCTCAGCACTAGCTGCCCCTAAAAGGTATCTCTACTTACAGCTCTATTGGCCCCTGTAAGAGGCCCATTTGAACAACTTGGGAAGATGACTTACAATGACGCTACAAACCAAGACCGCAACTTTGGATCATGGGAGTCCATTCAGTATCTATGTAATAGAATTACACTTCAGCCAGTGCTAGGGGGCACACGGTGTTGCTCTTTTTCCATTACCTCTCATGTACACTTGATCCAACTAAGTATGTTATTATTTTGCTTCTATGCTTCAAAAGGATCTTTTTGAAGATTTTATTGATGTAGATCCATCAAGTGGTTCATAACAAGAAGTCATTGAAAGGTACTTCTGTTTTTACCTCTTGCTGCCCAATTTGAAAAAATTTTGGAGGACCTTATAATCATGCTATTTAAAATAATAGTCTGATAAAAATCCATCCAGGTTATTTCAAGGTATTCCTATTTTTAGCTCTAGTGGCACCCAAAAGGGCCAAGGCCACCCAACTTCAACAATCTTGGAACAGTTCATGGCAGGTCATTTAAAGGTACTTCTACTTTTAGCTCTAGCGGCCTGTAAATGGTGCCAGGTGCCCAAATCTATTTTGGAAAGGCCCTACGATGCTACAGACCAAGTTTAAGCAGTTCACGAGAAGTCATGTTTGTAGGTTCTCCTAATTTTAGCTCTGGGTGCCCCTAAAAGGGGCATAGAAGTGAAACATCTGAACAATCTATATAGAGGACCATGCAAGGATGCTATTGACCAAGTTTGGTGCAATTCTGACTAGTTATTTCACAGATATCATCTGAGGAAGTGTGGATTTACTAAACCTAAAATAGGGACTTCCTGCTGACCACAGGCAATCTTCCTAGATATTTACACAGGATTTTTTGACACTACATGAAACCTGCATCGCTCTGGGTTTCTCAGATCATAGATCAAGACTGAAAACAGTTTCATCACCTGGCATTCGAACAACTTTGGTCATCTACCAACAGGCAATCACAATATGACGTCTTCATACATAGGGTTAAAATGCTTAGGTAAAGGTCAGTTCTCAATACCAGCAGCTCTCAAGTGCTTCAAATCTGTGGCTTTTTTCAAGAACAGATCAAAATTGTAGATCTTTTCTTTAAGCAGACATACAGATGCTTGATAAAATGGGCTAACTAAATGGGCCAGGGCCAACTGAGTAGCCGTTAAAGTTGAAAATATATGCAGCAGAACATACATTTCGCACCCATTTCTGGTAGGAAATAAACAATCCCAAAATGCCAGCGGTCAAGTTTTGTGTATGATCAGATCATGTTTCTATCGGACTTTTTTTAGAAATCATGAAATGACTTTAGCTGCAAATACTTCCACAGCTCTTCTGTAAGTTACAGGTGGCATTCAGTCCAGATACTTGCAGGGACACTAGGGTAATAAGCATCCATAAGGACTGTTGGCAGAAACATTTTGGACTTTTATCAGCAACTTACTAAAAACCATATTTCCATTCCCACAATTATAATATGAACTGAATTACTGCAAGACTTGCGAAGAACCCAATGTGCATATCCACTCCACCTACCCCACAAGTGCCTGAACATCAAAATGGTTTATAGAGATAGATTTTCCATGTGGACTATATGTATATTCCCAAAGCCCTTCCGTCCATTATTTACCCTGTGCATATCTCTTTAACAGCTAATATCCAAATACAAAATGCCACCTAGTAACTTAATTCAACTAAATGTGTTCATCCTTTGTTTGATTACATATACAGGTCAATTAGGCACAAGAAAAGTACAAAATATTTATTTCAATAGTTTATTGTGATTTACGAATAAAAATGCTGATGACTCATTTACTATGTATATCTATAAAATGACTATTTACAATTGCAAAATGAATGATTTTTTCATCATAAAACAGTACAAAATAGAGAAAAAATAACTCGTAACAAATAAATGACTTATGACATAAAGATAATTTTCTGTACAACTCAATTTTTAACATTAGTTATACAAATGATACATGATTTTTTTTTCTCATAAAACTACATTTACACATTTTCCTTTAACAACTACAAACAAAACTGAAGACTACAAAGAACACAAAATGGACAAACTTTTGCTGTAAATTTATGCAGTGTAAGCTGTGTAAGCCATCTCTAGAGTATGCAGATCTCTGATAAAATGCAGAGTATAAAAACGTCTGAAAACTTACAAATGTCACAAGTTTGAAAAGTAATCATTAACAAGGTATATCCTGTGTAATGTGATCCAAACAATGTACAAATTACAGAGAAACTTTTTTCTTTTAAGCCTTTAGAGTGCACAAAGTGTCAAGTTTTGAGACCAGCCAAATCTGTTATACTCTCTACCTGCAACCACACCCTGCTGTCTTGGATCACAAATTTTCAAAGCCAAGTTTCAGAGGCTTTCAGTTCAGTCATTGTCTCTAGCTCATTACCCTTACAATGATTAAACATGCCGACGATCTAACTTCAATGCATTGGAACAAATCTTATGACAGTTAAGTAATAAAAAACGAGATAGAGTTAACACATTCAGAGTTGCACAGAAAAGTACATCTTTGTTGAAATGTTCATATTACATCTATGTCACATATACAGAATAAATGAGCCAGGAAAAGACAACTTAAAGATGACATTATCTACAATCAATGGTTTCTTCTCTAAATGATAAAAAGTATAAAAACCAGCCCAGAATTTTGGCTGGACTCAAAGGATGAACACATTTTTGCACTCAGGCTGTTTAAAACAAGTGTCACATTACACATGTTTCTTTCACAACTTTCTAAACCAAAACAGTATGCAATTTGGTCAGATACGTCCTATCAGCAAATGTAACTGCTTTGCACTGAAAGAATTTCTACTGCGTGCTGTTGCTACAAGCAGTCAATTTGAATTTTGTACATGCTCTAAATTTTTGCAATAAAAATGCTCAAAGTATAAGCAAGGAATACAATCTACCAAAGTTTGTTTTAAAGTCTCTGTACTACAACTTTATGCACTTTCAATAATTCAACTTGCAGTTACATATCTGAAATAAATATATCTGGCCAAAGCAATGATAACGTTCCTTCTTCCAAAGTAACGCTAACATCAATCATTTTGTATACTTCAAATAAATATATATTACAATAATAACTATTTCTAAACAATCAGAACTACCTTTTCTGCAGTTTAAAATACTATGCTAGTCTCACTTTTCAAGTTTAAAACAAAAGCAACTCCGTATTTCTATGATAGGCACTAAATACTCTTTAAAAACCATCAACATTGATTGGTTTAATACCAGTGTTTTATTTTCAAAACTGGTCTTGTTAAATCATGTAGTCTGATCATTTAGTCTACCTTACAAATTTATATCAAAACATTTTCAGCAGATCAAATCAAATTTAGCAGATTTACTTCATACATTTCTTACAAGCATCAAGATCCTTTCAACATTACTATATAAACTATTAAACCACTTTTCAGAGCAGTCCTATAACAATACTTTTTAGTAAACAATGCTTAAAGATAAACTGGTAGTAGTCAAGGGTTAAAATGGCACTTTTTGCATGATTTTAGACCTTCAGTCTAAGAGAGTTAATATCAAATGAATGACAATAAATGTTTCACATGTATAAGCAAAGACATCAAATACAACATTAGGATTTCGGAGCAAATAATACAGATTTGATTCCAGGTACAGCAAGTCTAACATATCTGCGAATGTGGTCTCGACTGCTGTATCAAAATACTGATAATATAATACATGCAAACTGACTAGGGAGTTATGTGACAACTTCATTAAATAAATGGAAGGATTCCTTATGGGTCAAGTCTAAGAAAGGAATCTATTTATCAGTCTTTTCTTGATTTTCAACTTTTGTGTATTTTCTGTTATAAACAGCAGTATATATGTCAATTTGCATGAACTATATTAAGTAGCACTAACATTTTAACAATTAAAAATATCAGATCTTAAGTATTTGTTTAAAAGCATACATCAAAATAGGCACCAATGAGCTCATTGAACATTTGCACATCATATATTTTGGAGATACAGTCATCTAGAAAATGAATCTTGGGCCAGCCAATCCTATGAGTGCACAAAGAAGCATTTCAATATGTAGATCCCAACCCTACTTATTTTGTTTCAATTTTCAAATACTTGCCAAAGAGGGAGGGACCTAAATGATCCCTAAACAAAGGTGGTGCTCTATTCCAAAAATTACATTTTTTTAAAAAGTTGAATAATTAAATTTGAGCAATTCAATTTAAAAAGCTTATGACTTTAACATACAGAACTATAAAAATGCTGATGCACTAGTTCTGCTTCGAAAATAGCCTTGGCAAAAAGTACAATAGTGACACCTAATGATTGGCTTAGATTGCTTGTTACCACTGTATCTGCATCTGGCAACATCTTCACACTTGTTCAATTACACAGCAATTTTGTTCAAGACTTATAAGACAGACATTAAAAGGTTAGATGAAGAGATATCTAACCTGACTCGGAGTCGCTCGAGTCTGAACTCGATGAGCTCGAGTTGGATGATGACTCGCTCTCTGAGCCACTACTACTACTGGAACTGAGACGACTTGCACCTCCGGAGACATCCATTTCACCTTTCTCACCATCTGAAAATACCATAACATGTTCATCATTTTCCACTATACAAATTAAGTATCAAAACTTGAATATAATTTCACTTTTATTAATCCTTTATAAATACGCATCAAATTTCCACTTCAATGTTAAAACAGGAGAAATATCTTTAGTACAGGTCTGTGAAAAGACTTGTCACAGGAGCATGAAACAGTCCGTGTCATTCAAACTAGCAGACTGGGATTAAACCTTGTTTTCTCTCTGGCCATCCCTGATTGAGTAACCAAGTCAAGAATAACATGCACTCTGCCCAGGGATGGCTCTGATAAATGCATTAGTAATTGTCATGAAATGCAAGTGAAAATTGTGAAATTAAAATATGTCACAAGAGCATGAAACAGTCCGTGTCATTCAAACTAGCAGACTGGGATTAAATCTCGTTTTCTCTCTGGCCATCCCTGATTGAGTAACCAAGTCAAGAATAACATGCACTCTGCCCAGGGATGGCTCCGATACATGCATAAGTAATTTGCATGAAATGCAAGTGAAAATTGTGAAATTAAAATATGTCACAAGAGCATGAAACAGTCCGTGTCATTCAAACTAGCAGACTGGGATTAAATCTCGTTTTCTCTCTGGCCATCCCTGATTGAGTAACCAAGTCAAGAATAACATGCACTCTGCCCAGGGATGGCTCCGATACATGCATAAGTGATTTGCATGAAATGCAAGTGAAAATTGTGAAATTAAAATATGTCACAAGAGCATGAAACAGTCCGTGTCATTCAAACTAGCAGACTGGGATTAAATCTCGTTTTCTCTCTGGCCATCCCTGATTGAGTAACCAAGTCAAGAATAACATGCACTCTGCCCAGGGATGGCTCCGATACATGCGCAAGTAATTTGCATGAAATGCAAGTAATAATTGTGAAATTAAAATATGTCATAAGAGCATGAAACAGTCCGTGTCATTCAAACTAGCAGACTGGGATTAAATCTCGTTTTCTCTCTGGCCATCCCTGATTGAGTAACCAAGTCAAGAATAACATGCACTCTGCCCAGGGATGGCTCCGATACATGCATAAGTAATTTGCATGAAATGCAAGTGAAAATTGTGAAATTAAAATATGTCACAAGAGCATGAAACAGTCCGTGTCATTCAAACTAGCAGACTGGGATTAAATCTCGTTTTCTCTCTGGCCATCCCTGATTGAGTAACCAAGTCAAGAATAACATGCACTCTGCCCAGGGATGGCTCCGATACATGCGCAAGTAATTTGCATGAAATGCAAGTAAAAATTGTGAAATTAAAATATATCATAAGAGCATGAAACAGTCCGTGTCATTCAAACTAGCAGACTGGGATTAAATCTCGTTTTCTCTCTGGCCATCCCTGATTGAGTAACCAAGTCAAGAATAACATGCACTCTGCCCAGGGATGGCTCCGATACATGCGCAAGTAATTTGCATGAAATGCAAGTGAAAATTGTGAAATCAAAATGTCACAAAAGCATGAAACAGTCCGCATCATTCAAACTAGCAGACTGGGATTAAACCTAGTTTTCTCTCTGGCCATCCCTGACTGAGTAACCAAGTCAAGAATAACATGCACTCTGCCCAGGGATGGCTCTGATAAATGTATTAGTAATTTGCATGACATGCAAGAGAAAATTGTGAAATTAAAATGTCACAAGAGCATGAAACAGTCTGCGTCATTCAAACTAACAGACTGGGATTAAACCTTGATTTTCTATAGCCATCCCTGATTGAGCAGCAAAGTCAAGAATAACAAGCACTCTGCCCAGGGATGGCTTTGATATACACATGGTTCATACAAATTATTCCTAAAAAAATCAAGCACCTACTTTTCAAGGTTCAACTACTCAAAATTCAAGCATTTTTTTTGAAGGCACTGCCTGTATTGTATTTCATTTAACAACTGCCGGTTGCTCAAGAGTACATGACCCTGAATACTCTTCATAAGCAGTTTTGTACACGGTGAAAAATGCGATAATCATATTTGGAACGAGGATACACTTCTGTGAACAAAATCGAACACTTCTTACTTCGTACTTATGAAGGTTCCGAACATAAATAAGCATTTTAAAGCACCTCAACAATTATTCAAACATTTTTCAATGTCCGTGCAAATCTTGATACATATCAGGGCTTTTTCCCCCTATAAATCTACCTCCGGTAAAAGGAGGTAATCCCAATGCAAAAAAGTGTTTTTTCCCCAAAGTTGAATTTAAAATTCCCAAATGATTATACTTTTTAGGGTTTTTGCTGTTTTAAGGTAGTTTTGCTAATTTGTATGTTTATTTAGATGAATTATAATACTGTTGAACAATTACTGAAATGCAATTCATTAATATTTCACACAACACATTTATGTAGATTTTGGTAATTTGCAAATTGTCCCAATTAAGACAAGTTCCGAGAGCATTTTCCCAACTCCACCGGTGTCGGTGGCATTCCCAAATTGATGAAAAAAAGGCCTGCATACACCAGTAATAGAAGTAAAAACAAGAGGACCATGATGGTCCTGAATCGCTCACCTCTTCCCATATGACCCAGTTTTGAGTATGACGTCATTTTTTCTATTATCTGACATAGTGACCTAGTTTTTGAGCTCATGTGACCCAGTTTTGAACTTGACCTAGATATTATCAAGATAAAAATTCTGACCAATTTTCATGAAGATCCATTGAAAAATATGGTCTCTAGAGAGGTCAAAAGATTTTAATAATTTTAGACCTACTGACCTAGTTTTTGACCGCAGTTGACCCAGTTTCAAATTTGACTTAGATATCATCAAGATGAACATTCAGACCAACTTTCATACAGATCCCATGAAAAGTATGGCCTCTAGAGAGATCACAAGGTTTTTTTATTATTTGACCTACTGACCTTGTTTTTTATGGCATGTGACCCAGTTTCAAACTTGACCTAGATATCATCAAGATGAACATTCTGACCAATTTTTATGGAGATCCATTCACAAGTATGGTCTCGAGAGATGTCACAAGGTTTTTCTATTTTTAGACCTAATGACCTAGTTTTTGACTGCACATGACCCTGTTTCGAACTGGATCTAGATATCATCAAGATGAACATTCAGACCAATTTTCATACAGATCCCATGAAAAATATGGCCTTTAGAGAGGTCACAAGGTTTTTCTATTATTTGTCCTACTGACCTAGTTTTTGACGGCATGTGACCCACTTTCAAACTTGACCTAGATATCATCAAGATGAACATTCAGACCAATTTTCATACAGATCCCATGAAAAATATGGCCTCTAGAGAGGTCTCAAGGTTTTTCTATTATTTGACCTACTGACCTAGTTTTTGACCGCACATGACCCACTTTCGAACCTGGCCTAGATATCATCAAGGTGAACATTCTGACCAATTTTCATGAAAATCTCATGAAATATATGGCCTCTAGAGAGGTCACAAGGTTTTTCTATTTTTAGACCTACTGACCTAGCTTTTGACCCCACATGACCCAGTTTCGAACTTGACCTAGATATCATCAAGATGAACATTCAGACCAACTTTCATACATATCCCATGAAAAATATGGCCTCTAGAGAGGTCACAAGGTTTTTCTATTATTTGGCCTACTGACCTAGTTTTTGATGGCACGTGACCCAGTTTCGAACTTGACCTAGATATTATCAAGGTGAACGTTCTCACTAATTTTCATGAAGATCTTGTGAAATATATGGCCTCTAGAGAGGTCACAATATTTTTCTATTTTTAGACCTACTGACCTAGTTTTTGATGGCACGTGACCCAGTTTCAAACTTGACCTAGATATCATCAAGGTGAACATTCTGACCAAGTTTTATGAAGATCTTGTGAAATATATGGCCTCTAGAGAGGTCACAAGGTTTTTCTATTTTTAGACCTACTGACCTAGTTTTTGAAGGCACTTGACCCAGTTTCGAACTTGACCTAGATATCATCAAGATGAACATTCTGACCAACTTTCATAAAGATCCCATGAAAAATGTGACCTCTAGAGTGGTCACAAGCAAAAGTTTACGGACGGACGCACGCACGGACACCGCGCGATCACAAAAGCTCACCTTGTCACTTTGTGACAGGTGAGCTAAAAAGTGAAATCAAAATGTCACAAGAGCATGAAACAGCCTGCTTTTTACACCAGCAGACTGGGATTAAACCTCGATTTTCTCTAACCATCCCTGATTGAATACTAAAGTCAAAAATAACATGCACTCTGCCCAGGGATGGCTTTCATACACATACTATAGTTATAAAACTAATCCGCATTGCATGGAATAGTTTGTGATACAAGCAAGCAGACTTGCATTTAAACTTTCTTCTGTCTGACCATTCCCTATCAAATATCTAGCTTATACTCAAAAGTACTCTGGTGAGAAACTGCCCATTTTATGCTCTTAACTAGAATGCCTTTAAAGAATAAGCAAGGCAATATTCATTCTTGTACCTTTCTTTGAACCCTTCTTTGCTGCACTTCCACCAAGCTGACCCGTTACATCCTGCAATCGTTTTTCTAATTCTTGACGTTTTTCTTGCTGTACCTGTTGTTTTGATTTCCCAGGCGTTCGTTTTGCTACAGAAGAAAAATTCTTTTAAATATTTTATATACACAGATTTGCTGAAACAGAAACTCCTTACAAACCGGTCACTGAACCTTTTAAGGTGTTTGTGCCTATTAAAACAGATACTGTAAAACATACTTAATAGTTATTACATTTAAAAGATCTAAGTCTTAAGAAACCAAATTTATTGCAACTTCCATAACCTTTTTTTGTTTCGCATTTTTTTCTTGTAGTTTATATTTACTCCAGTTGCATTATAGTACATCATATCCATGCTATGAACAGATGACATCTTAAGGATCAACTACCTTTACAATAAGTTTGCAAGTCACTACTGTATTAAGGGCATACATGACCATTTCTGTCACAATCATTTCAATTTTATCACCAAACATGAGAAGTTCAATGACATGTTATCAGAAGGCAACAATGGAGATCAAATTATGTGAACTACTTACTGTAACTTCTTGGCTTCTTTTTCAAACAAGACATAACATAGGACTCCAATTCTCTCAAAGTTGATGGTTTGAGGGTTTCAAAGTCTATCTCAATCTCGTCTGGGTTGGAATCTCTCAAGGACGGTTCTCTGGACTGTATAATATGCACCACTCTACCGAGCTTATCACCTGTAAACAGAATATATACAATATCATTACCAACAATCATCTGACATGTACCAAATATCACTTTGTCATTCATGCAAAATCAAAGAAAGGTCTTATTTGCTTTTCCAATAAAAAATACATGTATGAATGCCTTCGATAATATTTTCATAATTGTATGTGATTATATATGTATCCCCGATTACATTACAGTATCAATAAGGGCACTAGACTACAAGTGTGTCAGTCCTACTTTCTTCCAACGTATACTTGACATTCAGATCTTTGTACTTTAAAACAAGGCAGTCTGAAAGACAGCTATATCCTCTGCCGCTCAAACCTTTGACCTTGAGCCAACATTGACGACTCGTGAATTCTGCACATCGACTTGATGAAGTGATCATTTGAACAGTTCCATGAAAATCCTTAAAGGGGTTTAGGAGATACAGAGCAGACACAAAAGGGAAGGCTCAAACCTTTGACCTCGAGTTGTGACCTTGACCTCAGTTCTGCAAATCGTCTTGACGAGGTGATCATTTGACCAGTTTCAGGAAAATCAATCAAGGGTTTCAAGTTATATGGAGCAGACACAATTGTTACGGATGGACGGAGACCATTCCTATAAACACCCACCACTCATGGCCGGATATTAAAAAACAGAGCACATCTCAGAATAGCGTATAGGATCAGTCATAATATGTTCCTAATTGCAGGTTTGTCCTCATTGATGTGGCATGATTTTTTATCACTATGGATGAACAGAACAACATAATGGCCCTCTGTTTTTAAAGGACTGGTACCTGTGCCCTTAGCAGTAGAAATTTTAGCGTCATTTTAATGTTCAATGCTTATGTCAAATAAAATTAAAGAGAAAAATGAAAAGGATGAACTTTTGATATTTGAAAGTCCTTAAAGCTGAGTTTACAGTGTGATAGATGGACGACCTGACAGTTAATAAAATCTGTAAAAAGATCCTTTATCCTTTAGATCCTTCCTAAGACATTATACACCAGCAGGCGCCAATGAAAATGAATCATAAACGGATTTCCTTAAATTAACGAAGATATGCTTGAGTATCTAGGGCTCCCAATCATACAGGCAAAACAAGTTAACTACACTGCAGCATACGCTAAGGTTGTATATTTACACAGAGCAACAGGTAAGCTTTTACAGCTTGGGGCCAATTTAAAAATGTTTGCTGTCTCCCTACCTATCCGCTTAAAATGCTGCCCCTTTAAGTTTTTATTGGACAATGCTGGTCAAATTTATTTCAAGTAGTGATACGACAAGTGCCGCATATATTTCAAGTAAGCAAAATAATAAAAGAAAGTTTAAACTGTATTATTTAATTTCATCCTTTTATACCATATGTACAGATTTGTCTTATTTTTACAAAAGAAATATTCTGTTAGAAACGATCATAAATCTACTGCCAAAAGTATAATTCCCCCACTAAAAAAAACAAGAGGGCCATGAAGGCCCTGTATCGCTCCCCTGACCTATTGACTTAAAGATCATCAAGAGTAACATTCTGACCAAGTTTCATTAAGATATGGTCATCAATGTGGCCTCTATTCTGTTATATAGCTTTTCCTTTGATTTGACCCAGTGACCTAGTTTTTGACCCAACATCGCCCAGATTTGAACTTGACCTAAAGATAATCAAGATTAACATTCCGACTAAGTTTCATGAAGATACAGTCATAAATGAGGCCTCTAGAGTGTCAACAAGCTTTTCCTTTGATTTGACCTAGTGACCTAGTTTTTGATCCCACCTGACCCAGATTTGAACCTGACCTATAGATCATCAAGATTAACATTCTGACCAAGTTTCATTAAGATACGGTCATAAATGTGGACTCTACAGTGTAAACTAGCTTTTCCTTTGATTTCACCTGGTGACCTAGTTTTTGATTCTACATGACCCAGATTCATACTGGACCTTAAAATCGTCAAGATTAACATTCTGACCAAGTTTCATGAACACACAGTCATCAATGTGACCTCTACATTGTAGTGTTAACAAGCTTTTCCTTTGACTTGACCTGGTGACCTAGTTCTTGACCCCAGATAGCCCAATATCAAACTTGTCCAAGATTTTATTAAGGGTAACATTCTGACCAAGTTTCATTAAGATTGGGCCCAAATTGTAACCTGTAGAGTGTTAACAAGCTTTTCCTTTGATTTCACCTGGTGACCTAGTTTTTGACCCCAGATGACCCAATATCAAACTCGTCCAAGATTTTATTGAGGGTAACATTCTGACCAAGTTTTATTAAGATTGGGCCAAAATTGTGACCTTTAGAGTGTTAACAGTCAAAATTGTTGACGACGGGACGACGACTGACGCCAACGGGCGATCACAAAAGCTCACCTTGAGCACTTTGTGCTCAGGTGAGCTAAAAAGAAAAAGTAATTGCGTACCTACCGACCAAATTTTAAATAGGGTCGAAAAACAGTAAACAGACTTTTTTTAATGTGGCCTGGGTATTACCCCATCATTTTGGTTTGAATTGGGTATTGGCTAAACTTTTATTGGGAATTTTTAACCATGTTACCCAATGATTTTATACTTTAATTGGGTATCAATGCATTTTAGCGGGAACTAATTAATTTTTTTTGCTTTCCCCATGGATGAAGCAATAGGACGAAGAAATAAACAAAACAAAGGATACTCAATCACTATTGTGTATTCCAATGTTGGCAAAAAGCCGGTCAATATGAGTATTGACCGGGCCGGCGGTCAATACTGGTTAAAACCGGTCAATACCGGTCGATTCAATACTATGGTCACTCTTAGGTGGTCAATACTGGTTTATTCAACACTTTTACATTTATACATTCACAGATTAGCACAGGCTGTAAAAGTAATGTAAAAATAATAAAGAAATTTGAATAATTTAAAATTTTGTTCATTAAAAAGTATAGTGGTCAATACTGGTCAATTCACTTTTGGTCCTTGGCAATGTGTCCTAAATTTTCAGGTCAGGTTCAATTTTAGACAATATACTTAGAATGGTCAGTGGTCATTACTAGTTTATTCAATGCTTCTATCTTCTTACAGTAGCCTTTATTTTGATTTAATTAAAGACTTTATTGCTGTAAATTACACTCATTGAAATGGACAGTACTGGTCAATTCAAATCTTGGTTCTACGCAATATCCCTGATCAATACATATAAAAGTGGTCAATACTGGTCAGTTGAATACTTTGATTGCATAATTTTATTTTTTAAATAAAGTTACCATAATCAAGCATCTCAATAATACAGTGGGATTATTGATTATGACAGCTAATTAGTGACTAGATAGCCAGGCCTACAACATAATCTCTTGCGTATTGTATGACATGGTGTCAATTAGGCAATGTGACAGTTGCTACCAAAACACAATTAAACCACTTCCATGAAAGGGTCCAGGTGTTAACAGCAACTGTTCATTAAATTATTTATACCAGTAAAAATAATTAGATGTATCACTTGTAAATCAAACACTTACTGCTGCAGTTTATGAAATACTTTCTACAAAATTTAATTAAGTTTAGTCAAATTAGCAGTTTTTCCACTTATTGTGACATTTTTGTAGAAAAATAATATATCTTTGTAATCTAATCTAATAGAAAATGTTTAATGACCAGTATCAACCAGTATTGACCAGTCAACCACTTCTGACCAATTTGGGAGTACTGATTTGGTTGCTTTAGCTAAACAGTCATTATTTAACTGTTCATAAACTCTGTAAAATATCTTAACAATCAGTATTGACTAATTGACCAGTATTGACCAATTGACCAGTATTGACCGGTATTGACCACTTCAGGGAGTATTGACCGGGGCGGTTTTAACCGGTTAAAACCGCTGGTTAAAACCGGGGGCGGTTTTAACCGCCCAACGTTGGTGTATTCACTTAAAACTATTCACATGTCTTACAATGTACATATTTTTTCAGCAGCCACATACACTTAGTTGACCATTCATTTGAAAGTGTTTTTTTAATCGACAGGATAGCGGGGATACTTCCCAGATCCTGTTCCCCAACTGAAACCGACTAGTAATTATTTAATTCAATAATATTCTTGCTTTACAACTTTGTGAATCTTTTTCCTTGCAGATTATGATGATGATGTAGTGCATAGAGATGCTTTATTTTTAATGTATTATTGATACAGGTAAGTAATTTGGATATATTTGGACTGCATCATTGCGGTTAGCGGTGTACAAGACTACAAGCAACAAATGTTAAATTTTGCGGGACATATACAATGATATGCATGCACTAGAATGAGAACTGGATTTTTTTTAATTACATGCAAGTTGTGCAAATAAAATTGTGTATTTATGCAAATATGCAAGTTATCTGTTGCTCTGTTAACTTCGTAAAAATGGAAATAATGGGATGTACAAAACATATCTCAGAATAGCGTATAGAATCAGTCATAACATTCCTGTTCCTAATTGCAGGTTTGTCCTCATTGATATGCCTGCACTAGAATGAGAACTGGATTTTTTTTAATTACATACATCTTGTGCAAATAAAAAAATTGTTTCTTTATGCAAATATGCAAGTTATCTGTTGCTCTATTTACTTCGTAAAAATGGAAATAACGGGATGTACAAAACACATCTCAGAATAGCGTATAGAATCAGTCATAACATTCCTGTTCCTAATTGGAGGTTTGTCCTCATTGATGTGTTTTATTCTAAACAGTAACCTTAAAGAATTTAGTAAAGCCTTTCTAACTTATTATCATTTCAAGTAACTTATACAAGTTTTGTATAAAACACATATGCCTCATTGGAGAAAACTGGGTATGTAATTTTCAATCTCAAAAATACCATGACCTTCACCTCATGTTCCAAAATTTGATTGGGTTATCTAATGACCACAGAAAATCAACCTATGAAGTTTACGGGACATGTACCAAAGTGTTCTCAAGCTATACATAACTTAGTCATTTATGATCTTGACCTGCTAGTCATACAACTGTTAAATGACACTTCTCAGAATAGCGTATAGAACAGACATAACTTGTTCTGAAAGTTACTAAATGCACGATATTGTCCTCATTGAAGTGCTGGGATTATTTCTCTAGTCAGTCTCCAGGGGGGCAGGGGCTAAACAAAGACAGAAAGAAGTTCTGAAAATAGGGGAAATCACAACAAATTTGAAGTGATTTTTGTGAACAGTGGTGGTTCAGTAATGATGGAACTGGATGCATTGCCCAAACTTTCAAATGTATAGGTTTACATACCTAGTTGTATATGAAATGTTTTTTTTTTTTTTCAAAAGTGTTTAAACAGGTGTAAACTCTGGTTTTTTTTTTTATTCTATAGCAGCAGCCGAATATCGGCCTCGTCCCCCAGCCGAGGATTTCCCCCACAGCCAAGGATTTCCCCTACCGCAGTCCGAAATTCCTCCCTCCAAAATTGTAAACAAAGCAAGGGAGATTACTCCGTTAGTTCATATTGACGCTTTATGATACTGTTTTACAACATCATCGGTTCCGATACCAAGCTTAAAAAAATTAAAATATCAGAGTCATTTTCGGAGGTAAACGGGGATTGTTAAAATAAACTTTTTTCATCGGCAAAAGACGTAAGTATATGTCTCATATTACGACACACTTGGTAAGTTTGCGGCATCCGTGACCGTCAACAAACAACGACGACTACTTAATGAGAATAAGCCACCAGACTGATCCTGACAAGTTCTTAAGTGCCCAGGAGTGGGAGGCAGTGGTCAGCATGCCCATTCACGCACTGCAGTACGTGAATCACGTACAAAATATCAAATGCACGCATAAAAATCACTTGTTGGGGGTACATGCACGCAGAGATTCGGAACTCTAGTTCAGCTGCAATATCGCTGTTTATTTCATCGCGCACTTGCCAATTATTTGGTATGGTCTAAAACGCAGATCCGGTCCAAGAATGTTATAATTTCGTTTCCATCACCGAATTCTCGGCGTAATTGTCAGCTGTATAGAGGGGTTTGGTAAATGTTTTAGTCGGACGTCATACGGGTCGTGTGCAAAAAAAGAATGGATACGAAACGCAAAAAGGCATTTTAGCTTTAATAAACTCAGCAAAAGGTTAACAGTATTTTTTTTTTCGATATTTAACTGCAATTTTGATACACATTGCATATCTGTAATAGTTTGGCCATTTATTATTGATGGACGAATTTTACCAGTCTTCAGTTGACTGTATGTTATTTCGGACGAATCGTGTTCCGTTCACGAAATTGGGAATACATGAACCTTGCTGAAAAATTATTTATATTTAGTATAATATAGGGAGGGGTGTTTTGATTCAGAATTTCCTATCTTAACTTTGGAAAAACATTTTACTTTTTCTAAAATTATCTCATCTGTTATACCCCACCCACGAGAGTTCTGTATGAAGAAAACAACAACAAAAAACAAACACAAAAAACATGTAATATACAAATTTCAGTAGTTAAATAGAAAATTTTCAGATCTGCCATGTAGTGTACCCCCAAATTTTGAAGTGTACCCCTATTTTGCAAAAGCAGGGGGTACATGTACCCTCAACTTTAAAAATGAGTGGGCATGCTGAGTGGTGGACCTATTCAAAAATAAAAAGAGAGGGACATGCCTCTTTAAGTGCTCGAAAATGGACTGGTCTTCATCTATGTGCCTATCAGCTAAGTGACAGTGTGTATAGCTGCTAAAAGTTGCAGGAATATGTAATAAAAACATAGTTTAAAGTGTTTATCATGCATAATTGTAAATTCTCCCAGAGTGAAAAAAATTCCCCAAAATTGCCTGTCCTGCGCTATTTTCTCCCCCCCAACGACAGACTGGGGCCCCTTCCCCCAGTCGTAATAAAACCCCCTGAAACTAGAATTGTGTCCATAGGACATGGATGGATGCCCCCACATGCCGTGCCATCCTCTATATAGCAAGAACTATCAAATGGCCACAACTAAAAATATTCACAGACAAAATGCCTTATAGTCATTTGCACATCAAGCTTGTTCATCTGTTTAAATTTGAAGCAAACCAGGCTAATAGTGTGGGAGGAGTTGGACACAAGATTTTTCTTTATATTCCATACAGCAAAAACTATCAAAGGGCCATAACTGCAGTAAAATAGTCACAGAAAAAATCCTTCCATTATGGTCATTTGCACATCTAGCTTGTTCATCAGATTATGTGAAAGTTTGAACAACTGAAATCAGGCTAATAGCGTGGGAACAGTTGGACAAGATTTCGGGATGATCATACGACGTACGGGCAACAGCTATATGCACCTCCCCATACTGAGCTGGGAAATGACTCCATCTGCTATGTCAGTTTATGAATGGGGGAAAAAGCCTGCAAAAAGACAGTTTTAACTCCTTTCAATGCAAAAATTGATAAAACCTGAGATCTGATTAAAGTTGTCCTACATGTGGACAGGTACCCCAAATGAACTTCTATAAAATACTCATTTTCAAATACTTTAGATTGCTGAATATTATTTACAGACATTTAAACATGCCTGTGGTTAATCCTGCACCACATGTCCTTACATAACTGCACATTAAATCCATACATATGTGAATAAATCCAAATATCACAACTGTTAAAAGTGTTCACTATTTGCTGAACACCCAACTTACCCGGTAATTTGTTTATATCCAAACTCAATTGTCTTTTTTCATCATAAGTCATTGGTTTAGCGTTATCCTCATCGTCACTATCAAATGGAATAGGATAACTTGAAGGAGTTTTTAGAGCTTTTTTACCACCACTACCCTTACTACCCGCTCGTTTGCGCTTCTCACTTGGAGTTTTAGTCACTTTTTTGTTGGATTTATTAATAATTTTTTTTGCACTGTTCAAGTCTGTACTAGTGGTAGTTGCCACTGGTACCGGAATAACAGAGGCGGTGGGAACGTCAACAACTTTATCAACTCTTTCCTTATCACGTTCACGATTTTTCTTTTTTTTCTTTTTACGTTCTGTCTTTTCTTTTAATCTATTCATATGTTCTTGTGTAAGTCTTTGTAACTGATCCTGAAGCTCTTTCACCTGTAAAGTAAATTAGTACTTGGTTAAAACTTTGGTGTATCAGATTTTACTAAAAAGTTAATACAGTTAAGTTTGATAAATAGGTTTTGTTGCAAAGTTTTGGACATTAAAAAGTTTATTTTTAAGAGAATTCCTGCCAAATGTAGTCAGCCCTGAGCAAAGTCATTCTGGAAAGATTTCACACTGCCTGTACAACACAGACAGCATTCAAGTCCATCCAGTCAGATGACACGCATGGGGGTCATCATTCAACATTAATCAAAGGAACATGTTAATCTATGCCGATGCTTTAAAAACACCCAAGGGTTTTAGTTAATTTTGTCAACACTTCAATGTTATTGATCAGTAGAAAGTAAACATCAAATCATTCATTCTAGAGCCAATCTAAAATTTTGAATTACAGCCAGTATTAATTTTGTTAAAAATTTTGCATAGCTAATTGTCTTGATTTCATACATAAACAGTTAATTGTAGACAAGTTCTATTAAACTACAATTTAAATTTTTAAGTTATAAACAAAATGCACAGAGTAACACAGTTTCTTAAGATTTTTTTTTATAGCAAGTGCTTTCTTTTGAGTAATCAGAGCGATTCTTGTTCATATTTTGTCTAGACAACTGCACGACACAACTTGCAAACAATAAAACATTGCATGACAAGACATAATCACACAAGTCCAGACAAATCAGATGAAGCGCATGATAGTCATCATCATATTACTCTTCATTTATTCTGTGTTACAGCAACCTGCCTTCTCAAATTTTATTTTGTAACAAGGCAGTCAGATAGCTATATCCCCCATCACTGTTATGGATAGTAAAAGGGTTGATGGTATTGGGTGGAAGCATTGACGTTAAGTATATTTCATAGTCCATGTATGTAGTATGACAACATCAATGAAACGGAAAATACTTATGGTTTTAGGAGATACACAGCAGACACAAAATGGAAGGCTCAAATCTTTTGACATTGACAATGAGCCATCATGGCTAACTCACGAGTTCTGCAAATCGTCTTGATGAGGTGATCTTTTTTCAGGAAAATCCTTCAAGGTGTTTAAGAGATGCAGAGCAGACACTAAATGTTACGGACGGAGACCATTCCTATAACCCCCTCGCCACTTGTGGCTGGGAATTAATAAGTGCTTTCTTTGGAGTAATCAGAGCGATTCTTGTTCATATTTTGTCTAGACAACTGCACGACACAACTTGCAAACAATAAAACATCGTATAACAAGACATAATCACACAAGTCTAGACAAATCAGATGAAGCGCATGATAGTCATCATCATATTACTCTTCATTTATGCCGTGTTACAGCAATCTGCCTTTTGCTCATTTGTGTTTCTTTCCCTTCAATTATACTTAAAACTTGTGATGAATTTTTAGTAAATTTTAATCTTACAGCTTAACTTTTAAAAATAAAAAAAATATTTCTATCAGTTTAAGGGTACTTTACTTGCAGGAAAGCTGAACAATAACAATACTTCATGTGTAATTCTACAGCTCTGTCAACAAACTTTTCATGTTGCAAAGAACCTTCACAGCCTCTGCTTTCTTTTTATAAATACCAACCTGATCCTGCAATTCCTTTAATTTCTTTTCTCTCTCTTCTTCACTTTCATTACCACTATCAGAGTCTGACTCGCCTAATGAACTAGCTGAATCATCTTTTGCGTTTAGTTTTTCTAGTTCTAAGCCAGTAGGTTCATCTGGCATTCGCGCAAATCTTATTTCAAACACATCCTGTAATTTTTTTGCCATCATAACAACGTCACTATCAGGTGGATTATATCTGTAACAGTTTGTGAATATCAACCGAACATCTTCTGCAAAATCCTGTGCTGAAGCATATTGTCTGTTTTCCAACTTGTTCTGAAAAGGTGACATAAAAATGCACCAGTTATTACCACTAGTAATTTAAAGTACAAGGTATTCGAAACTAGTTTTCAACACTTGCTCCAGCCTAAAAATCTTCCTGGAATTTAAGACCATTTTCTTATGAAATCTGACTATTTTTTTAAAAACTATTATGACATTTCAATACTTTCTTCCAAAAATCAACCTTTCAACTGCCAGAAATACCTTTATTGTGCCCAAATCCATTGGTTTCTTTATTATGTCGTGATAATCATTTAGACCTAATAATGCTGCGTCCACTGGCTTGTAGAATGGCCATGCGTAAGTCTGAAATTATAAAATGCATATACTATATTTCTTGATGTAGAAAACATGAAAACTGTTTCTTGGCAAGGCTGATCATGTACCAGCCTTTAAATACAACACAGTACTGACAAAACACGTCCAAAATAGTCAATAGTCTAAGTTAAGACCTTGACATGGCATTAATCCGTAACTTATGCTTTCTTTGGTTTCTATTGGGTCAATTCTATAGCAATTATTTTATCATTCCCGAAAAAACTAAATATCTTTACCCTCAAAATTTCATACCAAAACTCTCAACTGCAGCCTTTAAAAAACAAATGTTTCTTATCGACAAAAAATCTGATTACTATGGAATATCACTGGCTAGACATAGAAATTGGCGTAAAATGTTGCATAAATCTGGCCTAAATCTACTCACAGTATCATACTTACTGAATGTTTTTTTGTAAAGAATTCTTTCACTAGATTAAGACAAAATTTGAGCTGTTCCGTCATTTTACTTTTCTTCACCTGCAATATAAAATGGTCATGCTAACGATAGTTGTAATTAATGCTTAAAGTTAAATTGAATACAAATACTGTAAGCTGTCAGAAATTCTCTACATGCATTCAAAAGCCACTGCTTTTAACTAACACCTTAGTCAGCACTAAACTGCAAGGACTCTTTAAAGCTATTATATATATCCCTTACCCTGCTCAATTACTAAAATGAATTTGTCCATCTTTCAATTTGAACAGTACCATTAACTGTTAAAAGGGTTGCTTACCAAAAAGATACTGACTGAATAGCTAACAGTGAAGACCTTGATCAGACTGTACAGCTGTGCAGGCTGATCATGATGTGCACTAATCATAAAGGCAGAATCAATCCGTGTCCAGCATGACAAGGTTTAAATATATGTACATATTTATGTAAAACAATAAACTTCCATCCCAAGAATTTCAAGTAATTTAAAATCATAAACTTACAGATTCACCCTCTACCCTTGTCTCCTCAGGTAGATCTCGCTTTGGCTTTTTGATCTGTCTATTGCTTTCTCTTCGTGCTGGTGTGATTTTGGCAGCTGATCCAACTGGTGTTGAAACAATATTAACACTACCTCCTACAGGAGTCACTACTTTATTTGGTATTATTTTATTTGGAGTCACTTTCACACTAGAGTTTGTAAGCTTTTTTACTGAACCCATTTTCGGAAGTTTTTCTTCCTTTATACCATCATCAAAGTCGGGTTCATAGGGATCTGCTGCCATTGGTGGAATGGGTGTTGTTGTGTCTGCCTTTCTCTTTACACCTTTCTTTGTCTGCATGTCAATAAATAATAAGTTACTTGTACAACAAATATGTATGTTTTTTTAAGTCCAACTATGGACAACTATATGCAAATAAAATAGTAGGAGGCTTATTTATTCTAGGAGCTCTTCTGAAAAAATGATATTCTTTGAAATACATTTTAAAAATCAGCAAGCCAAAGTACTCAAACGGTATTCAAAATGTCAAAATATCATTATGTGCTTGACTTTGACCTTGAGAGTTATGAATGAGACTCCTGCATGTTAACCATCTTCTTAACATGGCTATTAATATCTGTGTTGTAAATGCTTTACTAAAGTACTAATGTATAGTAACAGAAAGTGTCCTTGCATCAGACACCGACCTTTGAAACATTTACTCCTCTAACATTTGTGTTTTCCTTGAATCAATAAAAAGTAGATAAGCCAATGAACTACATAAAGAGTGTGGTTCCTACTGATGACCCGGAATAAGAAGAGTATGTAACAAGAATAAAAATAGTGTTATTAAATAATACACCTTTGTGCTGACCTTTGTTGGTTGTGACGGTGGCATCACAGACGACTGAACTCCAGAATTTATTCTGGTGGGATATTCATTCGCCTCCGACTTTAGCGAAGTTGCAGAGATGTTAGCAGCTGGTGTGGCATTTACCGTCTCTGTTAAAGATGCATTTGATGCTACAGATGATGTATCTTTTGACTGAGTTGTTGTGGTTACCATGGACGATTCCGCAGAATTCATAGTGTGAGACGGTACAGACGGGGTTCGTGATGCAATTATTTTCTTCTTTGGTGGTGGCTTTTTACTGGCTGGGGTTAAGTCTACCTCCTTAAAACAAATAAAAGCTTGAACAGGACCATTTTATAGAGCTAGCAAAAACAATTCACAATGTTTAAACAAATTTATTCAAATGAAAAATTTTAATTACACCGAATTTATTTGGGTTTTACGGCGCACCAACACAGTATAGGTTATATGGTGCCAAACAGGACTACAAATTTTGATTTCACATCTCATTTACATCGAAACAAAGAGGGTCATGATGACCCTGGATCGCTCACCTGAGTAATACGAGCTACATGTTTCAAAGATCAAACTGATGATAAAATATTAAGAAAGTCAGTAGGTCACATTCATGGTCAATGATATTCAGTTTTACGACTGGTGTGCAAAACTGTGTGTCATAAAAATTTCAAGGCTGTATTTTAAAAAACAAGAAAGTAGGTCAGTAGGTCAAGGTCAAAGTAAAGTGACATCATATTACTCTGGTGCATCAGGTAATTATTATTAAACAATCTTGGAAATAGGATCAAATGATTTTTTAAGTATTTTTTCCTATATAACTCACATAGTAACTAAGTTACCCCAGGGTGGGGCTTCTATTAACCCCAGAGGCATAATTTGAACAATTTTGGTAGAGGACTACTAGACAATGCATCATACCAAATATCAAAAGCATAGGTTGTATGGTTTCAGACAAGAAGTTTTTTTCCTATATAAGTCTATATAAAACTTTGGACCCCCAGGGCAGGGCCTCTTTTCACCCCAGGGGTACAGTTTTAACAATTTTGGTTGAGGACCATAAGACAATGCTACAAACCAAATATCAAAGGTCTAAGTTTTGTGGTTTCAGACAAGATTTTTAAACTTTTTTTCATATATAAGTCTATGTAAAACTTGAGACCCCTGGGGCGGGGCCATATTTGACCCTAGAGGGATAATTTGAACAATCTTTGTAGAGGACCACTAGATGATGCTACATACCAAATATCAAAGCCCTAGGCTGTGTGGTTTTGTACAAGAAGATTTTCAAAGTTTTCCCTATATCACCCCAGGGGTACAATTTTAACAATTTTGGTTGAGGACCATAAGACAATGCTACAAACCAAATATCAAAGGTCTAAGTGTTGTGGTTTCAGACAAGAAGATTTTTAAACCTTTTTTCATATATAAGTCTA
The DNA here is from genome assembly GCF_021730395.1 of Mercenaria mercenaria. NCBI lineage: Eukaryota > Metazoa > Mollusca > Bivalvia > Venerida > Veneridae > Mercenaria > Mercenaria mercenaria. The sequence goes on along the minus strand of NC_069375.1, from coordinate 10,000,721 downwards.
GATAAACCATGTGACCCCCAGGGCGGGGCCATATTTGACCCTAAGGGGATAATTTGAACAATTTTGGTAGAGGACCACCAGATGATGCTACAAACCAAATATCAAAGCCCTAGGCCATGTGGTTCTGTACAAGAAGATTTTCAAAGTTTTCCATAAACCATGTGACCCCCGGGGCAGGGCCATATTTGACCCTAGGGAGATAATTTGAACAATTTTGGTAGAGGACCACTAGATGATGCTACACACCAGATATCAAAGCCCTAGGCTCTGTGGTTTTGGACAAGAAGATGTTTAAAGTTTTTCCTTTTGTTGAGTCCTGCATGGAATTCAATTCTTTGAACAATTTTGAAAGGGGGCCACCAAAGGATAATTCCTGTGTTTGGTGTAATTCTGCCCAGTGGTTTTCAAGAAGATTTTTTTAGAAATTGTTGACGGATGACGGACATTGAAGCTGTCACAATAGCTCACCTTGTCACTTTGTGACAGGTGAGCTAAAAAGGACCTTCTAGTTTCAGTAACTTCACCAAGTTGCACTTCAACCCGAAAATGCCAATGATAAGCCAAACTAGCTACGATATCAAGCATCCCATAAAATGTTTCGTTGAAATCTCACCATAGCTCCCCCCTCCCCAAGTAAGTATCATTCCTGGTCAGCTAATTAGCCCTGTTGAAATAATGTTGATTTTAATCTCAATCTTAGCATGCCACTTGCAGAAGTTAGGGTATAAGTTTCAATCTATTCCTAAAACAACTCAAATTACAATCTACTTTAAATACATTCAAACTACCCCACTTGTCCAAACAGCTTCAAACATTCTATAGTACAGGAATGATAAAAGTTTAAATACTAATATCACAAAACTATCATCTAAATAAAAGCTATCATCATACCATGGGTGTGCTCACCTCAGCTGGCATCTGAGCCACTTTGGAGAGAAAGACTTTTTCCAGCGTCTGTGCCATAAGGACTATGTCTTCACCAGGTTTATTATAAATGTAACAGTTAGTGAACATCTGATTAAAGTCCTGAATACATTCTTTGGCTGAAGTGTAGTACTGAGATTCCAGACGTTGTTTGATGGTCCCTAGATCCATGGGATGCTTAATGATTTCAAAGTAATCCTGAAATATATGCATATCTCGAAATCAAATAACCTGTAAACCAACCAAGTCCAAGGACTAGTAGTAATACAGAACTTAAAACAGGGACATTATTGTGTTTTGGTTCTAAGAATTTAAAACTGTTCATTGCAAGTCTTTTTTGTCAGTGGAGGTGCCCCTCCGTGCATTATTTCATCACGAGTGGGCACCTGGGTAGAACCACCGACCTTCCGTAAGCCAGCTAGATGGCTTCCTCACATGAATAATTAAACGCCCAGAGTGGAGCTCAAACACACATCAATGTGGGGCAAGTAATTTGAAGTCATCGACCTTAACTGTTCGGCCACAGAAGCCCCTAGTTAAAAGGTTAGTATTTTCTACCGTGGTCCACAAATCAACATCAAGCTTTAACAGGTTCATCTAATCTTTGGAATTATTTTACTTAGTTGAACATTTTCTTTCAAAACCATTTTTGTACTTTCAATTCAAATTAATAAAGTACATTAAAATGAATATAACTGTTTAATATTGTAGCCTTTCTATCTTGTTAACTGCACCTGAACATTGATGTTCTAATAATGAAATTGTCTAAGACAAAAATTAATATCAATATACCTACTAGATCTTTTTTATTGGGCATCACCATAATCCATGTGGACCAGACCAGACAAGAAAATGTGGAAAGACAGTATATGGGACTGACAAGATTTTGTGCAATACAATAATCCAAGAAACTAGTCTTAGGACCAGCATGGGGATAATTAATAGGACTTCCTCAACATCAAACATAGACTAATAACTCAAATTTTATGTAAAGCACAATTCATACCGGCAAGCCAAGCTTATCTGGATCAACAGGAGAATGGAATGGCCAAGCAAACTGATGCTTCCAAACACCTTTCATTAACACCACTTTATGAAGGTACTGTAACTGATTGGTCTGACGCCCTCTTTTGCCACTTGGTGTCCCAGATGCATCTGTATCATTCTGCCCAGACTGGAAATACAAAAATAAAAGGTTTGCATATGTGACATCAAACTGCACAAATTATGACAAACTCGTGTGTTACTTCCCCTTATCAGCCACCACATAAAAAAATTGGGCTAATTTTTTGCTGGAAGATTGTTTTTTATTTTGGAAATTTATGTCTATAAATAAATACTATAAAGCTTGCTTGCAACAAGTAAAAAACCAAACAAATATTAAATATGCTTCTTTTTCTGGTATTGATGCACACTGGTTCAATACTTATGGCAACAACAAAATCATTTAAATTGATGAATCCATTGTTTTAATTATTTTTTCTCTAATTTTTAACTTGTAAATTAAAACAAGTCACACACCAGAGAAGCATAAATTGCTCAGGACCAATTAACCAAATTAAAGTACCTTAACTCTGGTCAAATAAAAAATCTTTCAACACCAATCAAGCCATCCAGTGTAATTTTATTTACATTAAAATTTTGTACCTAGCGACGTCTTCGTTTCAAACTGGACAACTCTATCTCAACTATCTACTGATCTGGTAAGTAATGTGACTTGCAAGATCTTCTATATGATCAAGGTTTTGAACCCAGATGACCTAGTATTCCAAGCAGAGACGCAGTTTCATTTAGACTGGGCCAACAGTAAAACTGGACAATATATGCCGGACAATCGATGCCAACCAGAAGGCAAGATAAAAATCACATAAAGACATACATCAAATCAACTGTATAAGTTGAGCATACAAGAATGACGGACCGATAAACAGTTCTAACACTAAATGCCTCCCAGCCTTTGCCACCAGGAGGCATACAAGAAGTCACTAAAGAATACCTAAAATAGCTAAATTGTGAAGATAAAGTTCATAAACTACTTCAAAAAGTACCAAATGGCTCAAATATAAATACCTAAAATACTGGACTTCCTTTTCAACTACAGACTTGTAGGGGTGTGTACCAGTATACATATGCTTTTTTAAATCATTTTGGAACAAGAGCTGTCGTACGACAGCAACGCTCCACTATTCAACTGCCTTGTCAACTGAAGGAATACAGAATGAAAACCAAAGTTGAAAAAGCACCATGGTTTTGTTAAAAAGCAAAACAGAGTTATGGAACCTATGCACTGAGTGCAAGTCAGTTTATCACAGTGAATATGTGAAGTTTCAATCCCGACATATCTTGCCGATGGGTGCCCTTGAAGCTATCAGTCAAAACATGACATGATCTTCAGTATAGCTGCTTTGTATATTTTATTTTGGCTATCTATTGAAAATAATGCACAAAACATCTTTATATAGATTTGGTAACTTCCAACTTTTTCCGAGACAAATTCCTAGAGCATTTTTAGCTTGACTTGTCAAAGAATCGGTGAACTATCACCAGTGTCGGCATTTGCGTCAGCGTCCCAGTTTGGTGAAGGTTTTGTATGTAAGCTGGTATCTCAGTAAAGACATGGGAATGGATTGAAACTTCACATACTTATTAGCAGCGGTCTAGCTAGGTCCAATTTTTTGAGAGAAGTCACTTCTCCCTCAAGCTGATTTAGGGAGAAGTGGGAAGATTTTTTCTACCTCAACACTGTTGAGTGATTCGAAAGGTGGCTGTAATTTTCTTGTTTCTAGATAAAAAAACATTGACCATTCATTTTCTTAGTTACATCATTTCCCATACTGTACAGTGGTTATTGTTTCATTACAAAATTCTGAAAAAAGACTTTTTTTCAAAAATTCAAGCCGATGCTGTAAATCTAACCCACTGATCTTTGGTAACTTTTATATTAATGCAGGATGAAAGTGTTTATTAGTTAACACCGAGTCACCACATCGGTGAACAGTATCTCACTCGAATAAAACTGGAAGTAAACTGTGTAAACTAGAAATACATATTCAAATCAATACATCGGTGGAAGTCAAATTGTCAATTTAACGTACTTAATTACATTACAGGTCATTCTTTTACCATAGATAACAAAAAATATGTACAATATTCCAATTAATTGCATCGTTAATCAGCAATTTCTTTATAAAACATTGTTTTTTTGCACTGGAACATGCCGACAAATAAACACAGTGTCAAAGACGTAACCGTGGTGCTAACTGGTTGAACACAATCAACTGTAGTGTATCGGATAATTTGATTCACTTTCACACTTCTCGGGAAAATCTCGCAAGTACCTGAAGTAGGCAGAGCTTAAATATGCTATCGGCAAGTGTTCGTGTATTCAACACTCATTTTGACACAGTTCAAATTGTCAACAGTCTGGGTAGCGTTAATTACAATCTGACTAAAAGTACTTGATCTTCTTAACGAAGATCTGAGGATGACCCATTCACATTCGTCTTCTGTATATTTTGGATTTCCAATATTGCTATTTTTGTTTTCGCAAATCCATTTTTATTTGAACCAATCAGACGACTTGTTCAAATGTTAAAGAGCAAGAAAAATGTAGTCAGTCCAGGGCTCGAACCCAGGACCCCTCACTTACTAAGCAAGTGCCCTACCGACTGAGCTAACCGGCTATCTGACAATTTACGACATAAGAATTGTTATTATCAAAAACCAAGGCTAAATACAGGCTTGCAAAATGTTGTAAGTAAGCCTTTGATTGGCTAGCGGAAGGGTTGCAGAACGAGGCTATCAACAGCTGGTCTTCAGATCATAAGCATAGCGTAATAGGAGATGTACTTTAGTCAGACTGGCGTTAATTAGCAAGTGCGGATATCAAAGAAAATCTGGTGACTTGCATTTCGCTTTGAGGTTAGATTTGAGCAAAGTTTTAAGTTCCAAAGCGCCTATTTCGCTTAAGTCGCCCACTCCCGAGAGAGCCCTGATTAGATGTCTTTTTGATAGTTTTTTCTGAAATTCCAGTCAGCGGAAAATTTCTAACTACAAAAATATTATATCAAATTCTGATAATTTTGTACAGAAATGTATATCAAATTGATCATTCCAACTGATACACACCTCTACTGCCTGGAAAAAAGCACTATACATAATGACTTTCAACAAAGTGAATACTACATAATACTGATTAAAGCAGAAAACTGAAGCAAATCTTGCCTACAATACATACATTGCTTACTTCATTATCACCATCTTGTTTTGCAGAGTCCATCTTTGCTGCAGAGCCCGGTGCCCCTGTGTCTATTTCCAATTTACCAGGTTCACTCATGTTGCTATATTCACTCGTTGAGTCTCTTCGCACAGGACTGGTCATCGAGTCACCACTGGATAATTAATATACAATGCAAACTGAGCAACTTAAGAACCAGTAATAATGTGCAAGTTTCAGAGAAATATCAATGAAGAAAACTCTTCACATATTAGAACATTAAAGCACTGAAATAGTCATTCACACTAAAATCTTGAAAAAAAAAAAGCTATTTCATAACAGAACAAGTTACCACTTTAACATTTAAATATTGGAAATTAATCAGTATTCATCCCATGATTTTACTCCCCTTTTCCTTCCAATCATCCCCGAGCCCACAGTTGACAGCCCACTTGCGAAAAATCGCTGCTGGTAAAGAAAACGACCTACCGCATTAAGATTATCTTGCTTTCACACTCATGCCTTAAACATTATTGCACTGCTTTGCTCCATACATGGGAGACTAGTTGATGGTCATACAAGAGGAATCTGCAATAAACAATCCATTTATCATCATAGAGTCCTTAGGCTTAACACAACACCAGCCTACAATTAATGTATTTATATACACACAAGATTATACAAGCAAGAAAATATTTATATTTGAGCTCAACGTTGAGGACTGGCCAGTTGTCTTTAGGCTAATACGAGTCTGGGCTGGCAAATAAAGTAATCAACTGCTCGTAATTGATCACGGAAGGGTTTGATTTTAACACTGCATACATGCAAAATGTAGAGACTTACCCTAAGCCCTCTTTACACAAGGGAAACAATATGTTTATATAGTGAAATTGTTTAGTGAACACCGTTTGTTAATCCTCATCCTGTCCAGGTTATATTAGTGCAATGGAAAAGTAATCAATGTTAAATGCTATGCATGATAAATCTGTCATGCATTGAACAGTCCTGAAATTGATTTCTTTGATTTTCTCATATTTCTAGATGTTTTTCCCATACTTTGACGCATATATATTGATAAAAGAGCAGTAACCTTTTCGGTATATTTTACCCTGTGGAATTCTGTGGGTTTAGACTTTTTCAAAATAATGTCCGTTTGTTGACAAATTTCACCACAGAAAATGTCACACTTTCTCCACATCCAGAGCTCCAGATAAGCTGCGTATTTACGCAATTAAAATTGCAGAAAACCCAACTGAATTCATACAGTGTGCGTACTGAAACGCAAGTAAAATTGCTAATACCCAATTCGTAAAAAATCGCTTGCGTGTCGCATTTTCCTTATAACTAGAACAGGTACGAGACTTTAACACTAGATTTGACTGTCTGGTTATACGTTACCGCAGAACAGGTTTCAATTTATCGGAAAAATTACAGGACCATCCAGTCGGCTGATCTGTGTTATTTGGACGCTTTGTAAACAATTTCTTTACGCCGATAAAATGTAAAAGAAGTTGCAGAAAAAAACATTGTTGCAGCACAAACAAAGTGGGATATTTTGCTGTTCAACAATGACAGTTATTTGTTTGTGACGATGTAGTGTCACCAATACTGGATGACATCTTTTAGGAGAATGCATATTGCGGTAATCGTTCGGGATATTGTGGATGAACTGATCTCTGACTGCATTAAAAGTGAAAAAGAAAACAACAGTATGAAATATTCATTACAATTTTAAATACATTTTTGTATTAAACATTGAAGAGCGCCATTAAAATACTTAGTCAGTCCTGTTTAATGATATATACCATGTATACTGTAAGCAAAAATACTCATTTGTCAGTGCGAGGTAAAATACCCAATTGGTTATAGCAAGTACCCCTTTACTTTTGAAAAGGCTGGGTAATGATATTATTTTTACCCAATTCAAATTTCCAATACCCAATTCAGACAAAAAGTGATGGGTAAATACCCAATTGCACCAAAAGCTTATCTGGAGCTCTGCACATCATTAACTTATTTGATCTTTACATAATTTTCTATTCAGATTGTTAATCCTTAGGGCAATTATGCATAATAAGCATGCTCTTTTCCTGCATAGAGGTAAAAATTGCATGGTTTGCATGGGGTACTAGGTCAACAGCCACCTAAGCCTACAGTAAAGTCATATCAGAGTTGTCTCCAGTTTTTCCAAATATTTTACCTAGGATCATTTCCGAAAATGATATCTGAAATATTTTTTCAGTCCACATACTTTGATGCAGTAAGCTGTACATGGGTGGTTTTCAAAATAATGAAGCAAAAGTGTGACATAGGGGTTGAAAATTCAAACTTATTTTTTAGGGTGGTCACCTATTTTTTATGATAGCAAATACTTCAGATTTGAGGGAAATAACTCTCGGAAAGTGTTGAGAAATGCCAATAAGAAAATATTTCAGCCTTTAATTCGAAAGTTCAGTGAATTTCCCGTAACATGGGTGATAAATGTTGCAGTGTTTTATGACAAGGAAATATGTATAACAGTAATTTTTTAAACATAAATGATAAGTAATGGGTGTATGTGTATGATTTGAAACTTATTTACTCATATGTTTGTGGACATTGGTTTTTAAAATCACAATTTCTGCACAAATCTGACATGAAAATAAAACTTTACCTAGAAAAGTTGTTGCTAAATGCAAAATAACTAACATATAATTATAAAACCTATTTTTTTCTCTCACTTTGCATGTTTATAAACCACATGCCAAATTTCAAGAATGTCCAGTAATTCTAATTTCTAGAATTGTCAACTCAAAATTGAGTTATTGTACAGATGCACAGGGGACACATACTGAAGATCAGTGTAATATTCATCCATTATTAGTTTTCTATTCATAAAAAAGACTAATGGTGATCAACTTTAGACAAATACCATTAAAAAATTAATTTATTCCACAAAATAACTACAAAATTGAAAATTTTCACTACAAAAACATGAAAATTCAACTGAATGTAATGCTTTAAATGAAAAAAAATAAGTGACTTTATACATAACTAATACACTGAAATCATTTAGTTTACATGCAATGCTTATTCATAGTAGAAAAATGACAAAATGCCATGCATGATAAAATGGAATAGTAAAATTCATACATACTTTATAATGTTACTAAAAAGGGTGCACAGGGGACAAATTGTATCAAAATATTTATTCATAGAATATGTTCATGGTAAGTAAATTTCTTTTAACTACACAATATTTACTAGTGAACATTACATATTTAGGTAAACCTAAAGAGCTTAAGAAGCAATAAAATTGATGTTTCCACTTTTAAACTTGAAAATTGGCAACTTCAGAAATAAATGCAAACAATGAATTTTAAATTGTCCAGGGTTTCTTATATGATGCTAAATTATCAAGTAATGCCTAAATTTTGCTTTCACACTGCTAAGAATATAGAACTGCCACCACAATTACAGTAATGCTATGAAAATTGATATATGTCAAAAAAGGGTGCACAGGGGACATCACTTTTGGCTCTGTGAATGTTTAACAGTCAGTAATATGTGAAGTTGAATGCTGCTTTTGTATCTGTTGTAACTCCCTTTCAAGGAAAATAAATCAAAATCCCATTTTATTTAAAGAATATAAGAAATCTGACACTTAACAACTAAAAAGGTGCACAGGGGACATTTTTAGGTGTATAGACATCCATCAAGTTTCTGAGAAAGTTGATTTAATAAAGAAAAAAAATCATACTGTGTCTTCACAGCTGAAGGGATAAGGATCTTAGAAAAACATTAAGACTTTAGAAAAGTAATAGGGTTATGAAATTGTAGTGTTCAACATTTAAATTTAGTATTTTTTTCACTATTTTTTGTGAAGGGGGTTCCATCACAAGATGTGAAATATTGGTAACAATAAGATGTAGCTAATGAAAAGAAGTATTTTATTTAAATGTGCAGAGATTAAGTTACACAAAAAAGCCAAAGCTGTAACAATAAAGCATGGTTTTAAAAAGTAAGCCACAGTTGAAAACTATACTTCATGTAAAATGTCACACTTTTTTGGGTGCACAGGGGACAAAATTAGCTATATAATTTAATATAACTTTAAAACTGTTTGATTCATTAAGCTGATATCGCACACATTTATTGACTACATTGATTTTGATATAATTTGCCCCAAAATGCATTCTAAAACTAAACTGAATTAAAGTAAGATGAGAGAAAAGAAAAAGCTTCATTATTTTGAAAACCACCCACATACCGTATTTTCCCAAAACGCCCCCGGGGCGTTACATTTTCCCAAGAGGTTTATTTGAGGTAAAAAAATAAAAAATGAAAATTTTTACAAAACTTAAAAACATCGTTCAAACTAACTATGAAGTGTTTCTGTGTTGTTTAATCCCCCCAAAACATAATTATTTGCCATCCAATTTAATGCAGTGTGCCTTTTATGCATTTAAATACGGTACCTCATATATTCCTTGTCTGGCTTTTGACACGCTTGCGACATTACACATTACGTCATGACCCAAACAGCTGTGTACTCCGATAACATTTTCCTTAGTACACGAGGGTAGCTAATAGCGCAATACACAATGTCAATGGTTCGACAAGCTGCTTATGTGCCTGCTTTTAAATTAAAAGTTGTCACTGCTGAAGAAAAGGGTAAACACTTTGCCGCAAATTTGTTTAAAGTCAACAGGAAGCGTGTGCGCGAGTGGTGCAAAAACAAATCAAAAATGGATTTACCGTTTAATTTTCTATTTGATGATTGGATACGTACCGTACTTAGTAAACGTTTTGGACTTCCGGTACATGGACTGTTTGAAAGTGTGTTTAATTCTTAACACATTGGATACTTACTGTAAATTACTTATTATGTGGACTTATAAAAATGAGGTGATTTTTTCCGTTCTTGTTGACTTTTCCCCCCTCCAAAATGGGTGGGGGGCGTTAATTAGAGGGGGGCCTTAATTCAGGAAAATACGGTATATCTAAAATAGGTAGTTCCTACTTGAAGTTTGTATTCTAAGTTACAGTGCCTACGAGATGAGAATACATTTGCCAAAGCTCACACAATCTCGAATGGAATGAGGACTGAAACCATTTCATCAACCTTTGGATTCAATCTTATGTAAATATGCATTCACTGACAGGGCTCTCCTTTGGCAAAATTTGGGGCCGAATATCAGCCCCATTCCCCCCTCAAAATGGTATGTTGTTTTCCCCCTATTTCAAAAAAAAAGTTCCCCACTCAAGTCCAAGAACATAAGTGCTAAGCACTTTGCAGTGGATGTTGGCCTTAAAATTTTGTTTCCAAAAATTCAGTGGCTCAGAGAAAAAATACAAAGTGTGATGTCTAAATAAGGTTGTTTATATTTGGCAGAATTCATACAGCAGAGTTTATAATTAACAGAATTCTGGTTCGGGTCAGTAAAGTTGAAAAGAATGTTTATATTTGTTTGCATTTCTTTTCGCATTTGAAATTCCCCCTCAAAAGAATTTTTTTTGAAAAATCATGCGAAATTCCCCCCCTTGCATGGACCCTGGCCCCAGTCCCAAAAAGCAAACAAGAGCCCTGACTAATAGTCTTAGCAGAAATTGACTGACAACATTCTTACAGACTGATTCAAAGATTTAAATAAAACATGCAATACTATTTTATACCCAGTTCAGTCATTTATTATACAAAGTACTAGTATGCACGAGCGCAGCATTTGTTTCGTTTTTCTCACACATCCATGTATTGTTATGGAGGACTGAGCTATACTGTTGGAAATCTGTTTATTGTGATTAACCCTGCATGCAGGAATTTTGGTGTGATGCCTATTTCAAAGGTTGTTTACTGTATTTTCACAGCAGCAGTGACATACCCAACTATGTCACTTTGACCAGTCATACAGTCTTCATGGCCTAAGTTCTAGAAAAAGATTTTATGCATTCATACATTGGAATATAAACTGCACAATTCAAGACCTCCCTGAAGAGACTTAAAATAGCACAGAAGACAAGTCATTTTTTGTAATTCTCTCATTTATTATATATTGATCTGTACATCAGAAACAAATTTTGAAAACAAAGTCAGCCATGATGACTCTAGATCACTCGCTTAAAAGGGTTTCCCCCAAAATTTTCTAGCCGGGCATTGTGGATTTATAGCCGTGTACACTTTTTAGCCGTTTATCGCGATAAACGTAATAATAAAATTTATATCAAACGAAAGGTAATTTTATCCTCTTTTAATATATATGATTTTTATTAATATCAGTCCAATAGTTTTAAAGATATGAATTATAAACCAAAACCAGGTATTGATTTTTACCAATATTCCTAATGTGTAAGGCTTATCAGCTGTGGTTGCTAATATTATTCATTTAAGTGAATTGAGGTGATGAGTTAGAAGAATGATATATGAAACAGCTTCTCAAACTGTAACATACATAAACATATTTATCAAAGGTAGCTTCAAAGTAAATAAATCAAGAAGAAATCAATGCAAGAATCATTACTTAATATTTTCTACTTGATTTTCTCGAGGTTTAAAAGAAAATATGCATTGTGATTTTTTTCTTGAGTTAATCAAGTTTTAACAGAAACATAGCAGTTTTGAGAGGAAATAATGTCCATCTATTTGGTCCTTACTGTGTCAAACACAACCTATCTTTTAAACCTACCAATAATTCTATTTCGTGTTTTAGCTGAATCTGCAGCTCATTTCATGACAGAATATTTAAAGTAAAAGAATTAAATCAAATTATTGATTTCTTCTACCTTCTCTGACACTATGTATTGACTTATTAGCAGGGCTTTTCATCCTTATACAACAGAGACCTGTATAAGACCACTTAAAATATATTACTATTTTTTCCCAACTGCTGCAACAGATGGTTAAGATTTTGTTTACATTTTAATATTTCTAGAGGAAGTGTTTGTCTGGTATTGATTTTTTGTTGGACTATAGCCGAACAGTGCACAGAACCACGTGTGACACATTACAAGTTCCATGGCCTGGATTTTAGTCAGTGTTTTAGGGGAGATAAATTTAGTTCATCTTTCTGTGTTTACTTCTGGTTGATTATTTCCCTCAAAATGGACAATTGTCGCGCGTCTTTCCTGATGAAAAACCCAGATCTGAATTTGTGTGGTCTGAAATACCCTGCAGTTTCAAGTACGATTTTTCCAGATTCTCGCCAATAGCAGAACGTTAGCAACTTTGCAAGTAAGTTTTTATTGAAACAGCCTAGCTATTATTTGCTGGATATGGAAAATACAACATCAATTAATGGTTCAGCATATAACGATGTTCTATCAGTGTCCGTTTTATTTGGTTGCAACCGAACAGATTTGTCAATTTTTGCTGAACCGTTTCATTTTAAAGTATGCCAAAATTGATTACATGCAATATCAAAATTTGTTTGATACATACAAATATTTGATCACCGTGTATTTTAGCTCAAAATAAATTGCAGTTTTGCAAAAAATTGTAATGCACGAAAACACAAGTACAATTTGACAGTTGGTGGAAAAATAAGCCAACAGTAACACTGTCCGTGACGACGTTCCACGACTTTTGACATATTCGATTTTGCTTCTGGCCATGATCAAAACTGGTAATTATCAGCTGGTAATGTTTACAGGTGCTGTATGCATAAAAATTTATATATTGCAATTTTATAGATATTTAAGCCGGGCGCAGTGCCTGGAGAGAACCCTGCTTAAAACAAACTAGAGTCTGTTCAACATTGGAAAGACAACCATAATATGCTCCAGGTGTCAAAAGTTCCAAAAGCAGCACAAGTATATAATATAAACAAGAGTGCCAGACTGTCACAAAATACGCCCGTCTAAATATTCAGTTACGTATATTCAAAGGCCATAATCCAAGAGTGCCTGGGGAGATTTGGTTGGTTATCAAACTTAGCCGAGATATTATGCCCAAAAACATTGTCACCAAGTTTGCTGAAAATTGGATGAAAACTGACTTAAGAGAGCGGACATGCTTTTGGACCCAGACGGATGTTCACATTAATGATTATACGCCCTAAAAGAGCATTTATTTATTTATTTGGGGTTTATGTCGCACCAACACAGTACAGGTTATATGGCGCCAAACAGGACTACACATTTTGGTTCCACATTTCATTTACATCAAAATAAAAACATGAGGTATGGAATCAAAATTTGCATACCTGCTGGAATCACAGAGTTACTGCAAAACCAAGTGTTAAGACCCTATTAGTCGCCTCTTACGATCATGCAAGGGTAAGGCAGTGGTTCCAATTCTTTTCATACACAGGCGTAATAATGTAAATATATTGTTTGACGGATGACAAAACACCATATGGTTCATGGATCATATTTAATAAAATTGGGTGGAAAAAACAAGGACAATAGGCGTCCCCCTTTGCGGTCCTTGGGATCCCAGGACACTTAAGACACTGTTAAGTTTCCAGGGCTGAGGTACCCCTTAGAATCCGATTTGATGATCTTGTAATGCGACAGATTTCAGATACATTATCTGATTAGCTTTTTACAAGGTTTATTTCAAGAGATCCACAATGGTATATACAGGCCCTATCAGGGCAGGGATCAGTTGGATACCCCCAAACTGACTGGGAAGTGACCTATACTCATCACCCAATGGGCTACCAATTTGGAGATGGTGTATTGTGTAAGTTAAGTCTACTTTCAACACTTTGAAAGAGCCTATACTGAAATTTCTTTTGTCTTTTAGAAAATTCAAAATCTAAGATTTCCTTGGGTAGGTACCATCTCTAGATAAAGCAGGTTTTTTCGTGTTATCTGCAGAATCCAGAGGGATTGTTTGGTACCTGATCCCGGTAGGGCGAGGATACCAACAATTTCCGAGGAAATCTGAAGATATTTTAGCACAAAATGAATATGCGCTAACGCAAGCATAAAATGTGTAAAAACTAATACAATAATATATGGTCCTTCAGCTTCATTAAATTTACATGAAATGTGGGATGTCAACAAAGTCTTCTCACACCAACGTAATTTTCTTTTGAATTATCCCGTCTTTGGGCCGTAATACATCTAGGATTTGCCATGGAAGGTGCATATATATATATATATATAAAAATGCATATATATATATATATAAAAATCTGTTAACAGCATGTGAATGAGAGAATCTGTTGACACACGTTTTCTCTCGTGTTAAAACACCCCCGAAAAAGTGACTATAACAGCAGTTTTATGCTAGAATGCTTGTTCGTTCATGAACACCCCTGAAAAAATTCTTTGTTTCCGGCAACATGCTAAAAAAAATCGGGGTACGTAGGTCGGAAAAATCTTATTTTTAAAAGGAGACTTTTCAGAAATTATTTTTATGCCAAAAAATGAATACTAATAACCCTTGGGTGTTATGCCTTTAGAGCATCAGTAAGGTGATTTCTAACATCATTGACCATGTTTAAAGCATAAAAAGTGAAGTTTTGCAACTTTTTGATAAAAAAATTCTCTAAGGCCAAAAGAACATTTAGGGCCGGCCAAAAATTTAGGGTCGGTCGGGTTACCAGAAACATTTTTTTTACGCCTAAGTAGGAAAATCTTTCAAGAAAGGTTATTTTCTCTTGACAATACATTTTTGCCCTATACAACATGTATTTTGACTGTTTACATTCTACTTTGCAGAAAATGTCAAACTTCGTCTTCAAAAGTACTTCTATGATTATTGTGTGTCTAAAATATTTCTAAAGAAGGTACTCCAGGAGCTGAAATTGTTACAAACGTACATTTAAAAACAAAAATGCAAAATGAAAGTAGAGCTGTAAATATGACAATAACACACCCCCACTCCCCAAGTACCCATGTCAGTATGATATACACATAACAAAGATAAAATTAGAGAAAAAATATGTTTGAAAAAGAAGTTTGACATCTTCTACAAAATGGAAGCACCACGAGTTGGACTGCTTTGAAAATTGTATAGATTTTAAAATTTACAATTCCTTGGACAAAAAACGCATGAGCAACGTAACTTTGGTACTTTTTACCATATATTTTCGCTTATAAGACGCACCCAGACAACAGACATGCAATCTGGGGATTCTTGATTTTCTAATTCTCTTGTAGTACACGCTTGTAAGATGCTACCCACTCTTTGAACTCGTAAGATGACCCAGAGATATAAATTGGCAGGGGCCCAGTAGCCCATGGCCCCTAGATTTTGGGCTGGGCCCCTAAATTGTTGGAAAAAATGCCCATATACCTAATGTTAAACATTTATTTTTTACAGTCTGGGCCCCTAATTAAAAATAGCTAGTTTACATCCCTGTGACCCCTAATGATGCATCTTATAAGTGAAAATATATGGTATTGCATCGACAGTAATTAGTAACTTCAGCTAAATCATGTTGAATTTTTAAATTTACAAATATAATAAATGATCCAGACATGCTGTGTATGTTCTAGTTCTGGATACCATAACTAAATAAGGTCTTTTGATATACTGACGGTGACCTAGTTATGGAATTGTCCTCTTTCAAAATCAACAGTTTAAGACCAGCGCATAAAATGTAAGTTTACTGTTACTGTAACAGTGTTATAATATAGCAAAAAAGGTAACGTCTATGTATAATTGTTCTTTTATTCAACAAGGCTCCGGAAATTTGCCGGTTTGTCAGTTTTGGACCGATTTTTGACTTTCAGACTGATTCGTGAAGTGAAAAAACGAAAAAAATCGGTCCCCTAAAAATGGAGAAAAAGTATAAATTTCGGTCTGAAATCTCAATACACAATCACCTGCCAAGCAGGAAATTGCTGGTCGCACCCTCAGATAATCAATAAACGTGTCAAACGGTCTGATTATGACCTTCATAATTGGTCCGTAATTAACATGTGACGCAATCAGCGCTCGCGCGGCACATCCTTTAATGTTTGCAAACAGCCGACTGCAATGCATAAAACATTTTTGACTGGTTTCCAAATGTTTCTGACTGGATCCAAATGCTTTCGACGGGGATCCACTTCTTTTATTTATAATCCGACGGATGGTTTATTTCAAAAGGCTATGATTAATCACGGGTAAAAAACAAACGGTCACTGCATTTAATGAGACATCACACGGGAAACCGATATAAATAGTTTTCATAATTACATGATTCATTTGTTGGGCCTCCAGTTGAAACAAGTACAGAAAATCGTCTTTGCAACCAGACTGTACAAAAAAAATACATAAAAAATGGACAGGCAAACACGAATGATAAAGAAAACCGGAGTGGCACTGTTTATCAAATCGGTCTTTTAAAAGACGTTTCAAAATGAAATTTTGTTTACATCAGAAGAGAACATATTACTTTATATAATGTAGTTGCTTACCAAGTACAACGCCAGTAAAATGAAATATCTGTGGCCAACCCGCGTGACCTTTTGGTACATGCGGGAAAATCGATCTCAGCGTTCACATTTATAACATACACATTCGGTCCGCGACAGAGTATTCTTAAAATACCGAGGATGTTTGGCAAGAGAATTTGTCACTTTGACGCATTGTATTTTATAAAATTCCGTCAAAGAATGAGGAAACTTCACAATACGGTACTGAAGTCACATGCGTTGGCTTTTAGACTAATTATTTATTTATTTTGTTGGGTTTAACGTCGCACCGACACAATTTTAGGTCATATGGCGACTTTCCAGCTTTAATGGTGGAGGAAGACCCCAGGTGCCCCTCCGTGCATAATTTCATCACGAGCGGGCACCTGGGTAGAACCACCGACCTTCCGTAAGCCAGCTGGATGGCTTCCTCACGTGAAGAATTCTACTTTAGACTAGTTAGGTACACGGTGTCAATGCCTCGGCAATTTTATCCCTGCAAGTATTTTCTCGGAAAAACATCGAAATTTAAACAAAGTAACGATCACATATAACACTGAACAACTGTCTTCATTGTATGGTAACTCGTGGTTACCGGTAAATCATTCTTAATGCGTGACATGCTTATTTCTTTACTCTATCACGTTTTACAAATATGGTATATTGGTAATGCGGTGGGTTGGGTAGCGCCGATGTCATGATTTTCGTTTCGGACCGATTGAGTTCTCAAAATTTCCGGAGCCTTGTTATTCAAATGTTTTGTCGAAAAAAAATTCCATATTACACCAACACAATGATTTCATGCTGAAAATGCCATTACTTCCTTATTCTGCATTGCATTTAGATCTATTTACTGACAACCGCTGCCCAGAAGGTTCGCAGGTATGTGCAGTTTTGTGAAAATCCTTGATTAAAATAGAATAGGCCATGTTAAAAATAGACTGTAATAACATCAGCAGATACACACTCGAAATGCTAATCGTCAAAAGACCTTCGGCTATGTATGTTCTAAAATTCTGAAAATATTGACCGATATCTGGCAGGGGCAGAGCAGGGATGGGGCCAGACCTGAAGTGTCTGTGTAATTGCAAGTTGGTACAAGAACAAAACAGAAAATTATTTTATAATAAATCCTCTCTATACCCCAAAGCACTGTAAAAACGTCTGGACCCAATCACAACATTTAACTGGACATCTCTGAAACAAATTCTTTTAGTGGACACTCCTGCTTCCCTCAGCAGACTGCCCTTTCATGTCAATTAACAACTGTACAACAAATCTGTATTATAACGTCGATATACAGTTAAACAGGATTCAACAAGAAACACAATTTGCAAGTGACTATGAGTCACCGGTATTATTAACCTTAATTAGCTCTCACAAAAGCACCACTGGTTTCACAATATATTGTTCTAAATACATACACAACAATACATACAAAACCTAGAAAAATAAAATACAAAACAAAAGCAAGCTACATTTTGGTTCATTTATTAATCAAAATAGGTGTGCGAAAGACCGACATTGCATTTTTTTTCACATTCACACGTATTTTGCTTTGATGAAACATGGAAACTTACTAATAAAATGCACCAAAATGAAGCAGACCAAATAATGCAACCGATGTCACAACCTATAAACATTCATATTGTGATTTTGTCATGTAAATTGCAATTTTACTCGGAGCCGAAATGACCGCCGACGTGCCGAAATAATGGCGGATGTCTTAACATTTGTCTCGTGACAATATCACAAAATTTGACCTATAAAAGCATCTAAAGCAAAAAATGAACATATAGTACCATTAGTTGCTCTCTGGGGTATGCTCCTGATACCGTTTAAGTGTTGGATGGCTCTTCGTGTCCATAACTTTGAACGGATTCGTCAGAACACCTTTGCCTTCCTTCACCTACTCAGCAATCAGAGCCCAGAGCCGATTATTCCCTTTATAAGATGCTTTGAAACGGAGCGTTTTGATTGGTCCAAAAAGTCACATGACAATCAATTGAAACAAATTTCGTAGAAATATCGTCAAATAGGCCGATTATTTTTAATAATTAAGTTTCCTATATGTTTCAGAAAGCATTCATACATCCTTGTGAAGTGAAATTATAACAATATTCGCGATGAGTTACTGTAGTTTCATGTTTTTTCGACAGACGCATATGTCGCGTCTCTCTTTTATTGAAGTTACATTTCATTGGTCAATCTGGCCACATGACCTTCATGAATTAAAAATAATAACAACATAATTCTATTATATCATGAAACTCAGAGAAAAATATAACAATATATGTTTTTGATCGAACATTTACATGTCAACACTACTTGTACGTGAAAACTGAATTAATATGAAAAAAATATTTCTTTCCAATGAACCTAAAGTAACAAAAGTACAGACACTGCGCTGCATAAATGAAGATTTTTAGCACGTACATGTATCAAAGGACGTTATGCAATGCAGCATAGAGCATATTTCTTTGTTTCAGCGTTATTTTTTATTGAAATATATTTAACCAAGTGGATAGATACACATGGTCCAAAGTGGTTGCAGAAACTTGTGTTAACGACTGAAAGCTAATTTGAGTAAATGAGTGTACGGGGAATCGACACATATATCGCCGATGCATAGTGCATGATAGTGCACGAATAGTCATTGAAAACAAGGCAAAAGTCCAATAGGAAAAGCCACATTAAAAGGACGCAGCCGCCGCACAGCACTCAACATGGAAATATGTGTATGTGAAACTGTATACATGTACAATATATTTGGAATGAAAGGAATGAAAAGATTTTCCATATTTCGGTGATGAATTGACTGCAAAACAGAAAGGGAGTCGGAAAAGAAAGATAATTTGATCTAACATGTAGACGAAGATACATAATCAAGTATAAATAGCCGAGGACCAACAACGAAAAAAACAAAGACAAATATCAAACAGGGAATGCCACGTACCAAAATCGCAACCTCCCGAAAACGAAACCTACAGCACGCAGACGTGCACACCACAAACACACACACACACGCGCGCGCGCGCAACCGCCCCTAACATGAAATAAAATCATATTGCAGTGATTTATAAAAGGAGTCGTGTTATAATAGTAACTGTTGATGTTTCTCATATTTACTCTTACTAGTAGTTACTACAACACTTGTCAAAAGAATCAACTGCCGAATTTATTGGTAAACTGATGTTAAAAAGAGTTTGATTAAAGTTTATAACCCAAAATTATTCTTGGCGGAGCAGGTAAACGGCGGAATGAAGAAAAAAAATCACCTTTAGGGTACATGGAGGTACAATCTTTGCATAAATGGAAAAGTACTTCAAACATGAATTTAGGTATGAAAATAATGGCTGTCGAATGTTGTGCAACCCCTTTAACCTAACCAGTTCCTGGATTTTGTACCAGTATTAACCTGGACAGCCATTATTTTAATATCTTAATTCAAGAAACGACCATTTCTCCACATGAATCAGAGATGAGGGACGAAAAGACTCCAGACACAATGTCTTTTATCAAATTGTCATGGGGAACATGTGCTTCGACTCGCGATCAAACTATTGATCCGTGACCCGTAGATATGCACTCTCCCTGCTGAACTAAGCGGGCGGGCTTAATATTGCGGGACGTATTATGGCGGAAGGGATTGTCCGGAGCATATCTTCTTCATGCATGGAGGGATTTTGATGTAACTTGGCATATATGTTCACAACCTCCGCGCAGGAATATTGTCAAACAAGCTACCGTACCGATAAGGGGAGGTAACACTGTGTTGGAGTTTGAAATGTTCACCTTCATGAGATGGGAGTGTCTAGCAGGTTCCTAGGTCTAAGGTCAATGTCACACTTAAGAGTTCAAATGTCAAATTCAAGAATGACATTGTCCGGAACATTTCCTCTTTATGCATGGAGGGATTTTGATGTACCAGGGGCGTTCAATATGTAATGTTATTCCGTATGTAGTTCCGTAACCGCTGGTTATTTTTAGATGCGGTTTTCGACACATTATAGAGCAATTTATTGGGAACACAATGCTATATAAAATATAAAAAAATCGGTAGATTCAAAGTAAAAATATAATCATTTGAATGAGGTGTACTCGGGTATACTGGACAATTTTATGTCCAAAATATTGAGACTGTAATATGCAATTCTTTGATTCTACTATTCAACAACGAACTATAGTTCAATTTTCAGTTTAAGCAGATAAAACAAATCATGATCTTCACAAAAGCATTTGAAAACTAAAATAAAAAAGTTTATATCAGTATTAAATTGACTGTGTTTATTTTTACTCGAAAAATGATAAGTTGAGTACAATAAGCCTCTGCAATTTCGTCAGGCGCGAAAATCATCATTTAAAAAATTCTTGTATTTTAAGTTGTTACTATTATCTTAATTCTCGATTGCGAAACGAGTTCTTACAACGTTGATGAATCGTTCTCAACACCCAACCCAGATGGAATCAACCTCGACTTTAGATTTTTTAGTTGTGTTATAAAATTAAAAATGCAATAAATAGTTTAAAACACAAGCAAACTCATTACAGATTGCTGTATCTCGTGGAAAAATGATAGAATTATGTGATTTTACAAGTTATTCTATTTTTCTGAGACTCTGGATGCCCAGGACAAACCAATTATGGTCCAGTATACCTGAGTACACCTCACTCAAATGATTATATCTTTACTTTGAACCTGCCGATTTTTATAATTTGTATAGCATTTTGTTCCCAATAAATTGCTCTATAATGTGCCGAAAACCGCATCTAAAAATAACCAGCGGTTACGGAACTATGTACGGAAAAACATTACATATTGAACGCCCCTCGTAAATTGGCACAATTGTTTACCATCAACAGACGGAGTGTCATGCGCAAGAACCAGGTCCCTAGGTCTAAGGTCAATATCACACTTGGAGGCCAAAGGTCAGATACAAGAATGACTTTGTCCGGAGCATTTCTTCTTCATGCAAGTAGGGATTTTGATGTATCTTTGCACAAATATTCATCACCATGAGACGAAGTGTCATGCACAAGAAACAGGTCCCTAGTTTTAGAATCACTTCCCTTTGTTGTTACCTTAAATAGCTTATATTGTAACATTTTTATTACTGACCGTAGGGAAAAGTCGAGACCACTTTTCTGTGGTAAAACCTGCATGTTACACCCACGTTTTAGGTGTATTTTGACCTATGTCTACCTGGTAAAGATTTTTGTGTGGACTTAGAATTTTTTTAATTAACTCCCCTTTGTTATGACGGGCGTTTATCGTGACATTCTGGCACTCTTGTATATTTTATTGGTTGAGTCTGTACATGAGAGATAGTGGAAAGTGCAACACACCTCTTGCACTGAGTACCAACTATGTCAAACTTTGCTAGTGATGTTTTCCCATGGGAACAAATTGTGCACACCTTGTCGCAGATTTGTTTTTATATTGTTATGAAAGAGACTTTATGTTGAGCCTTTCTTCAGATACGCAGGCAGATATTATAATTGCATTTAATAATACATCACGCTATCTGGATGATATTCTTAATATGGATAATCCGTTTTTTTTGGTCAGTTGGTGGGTACTATTTATCCTAGGGAGCTTCAGTTAATTAAAACTAACAATTCGGATACTGATGCTTCATGTTTAGATTTACATCTCTCTATTTATGACAATATTATACATACCAAAATTTATGACAAGAGGGATTATTTTAATTTTAGTATTGTAAATTTTCCCCATTTGGATGGGGATGTACCTCAGGCTACATCTTATGGGGTATATATTTCTCAATTAATTCGGTTTGCCAGAGCGTGTAGTCATGTCAAGCATTTCAATGAACGTAATCAATATATTACAAGTAAACTTCTTCAGCAGGGCTACCGTTATTACAAATTGCGTAAATATTTTGCTAAATTTTACTATCGTAATTCTGATTTAGTTTTAAAATTCAATAGTAATTTAAGGACACTTCTGCGAGAAGGTATTTCTAAACCCGTTTTTATGGGGATGTGGTTTACAAACTTCGTAAGATCTTGGGTCATGGTAATTTTCCAAACGTATTTGGTAAAATTATAAAACGTTTTATTAAAAGAGGTTACGACCCAACTGTTTTGAAACATACCGCATGTTTAGTGTTCAACCCGTTTACAGTTGGACACTACGCTTCCCTCTTTGATTGTGTCTGACGGAAGAGGGGGAGGACTCTATGATAAGCAGTTTTTAACTCCTACCAGGACTGAACTGTTTTGATATCTGTCTTCTGGCCTGTTTCGTCGGGCCCTTAAGGGTGTTTCTCTTGTTGCTCTGTCTTCTGAAAAGGCATTGAGTACATGCGTTTTTGGTTCTAAAGGTTTGCTTTTTATATATTTATACACGAGCATTTTTGTGTTTTACATGCCATGCCTTTTTGTTTCCAATACGTGTGTTAGAGATTCACCTGGAGGGGATTACTTTTATTTACACTGTCCCGTGTCTTTGGAACATGATGGGGGTAAGAGTGAGGTTGGGTGCGCACCATAAATCGGTTAAGCTCCCCAATGGTGTTTTTGCCACTGACCGTTCCAAGGCGGTGCCCCACTGTGTTCCTTTGTTTGTTCGTTTTGTCCTGGTGTGTTGGCTTTGTGTGTGTGCGCGTGTATGTGTATGTGTGTGTGTTTGTGGTGTGCGCGTCTGCGTGCTGTGGGTTTCGTTTTGGGGAGGCTGCGTTTTTGGTACGTGGCATTCCCTGTTTGATATTTGTCTTTGTTTTTTAACATTTTTACAATTGTAACTCACGTTTACCTCTTTGATTTTGTCTGACGGTACATCTTTTTAAAAGATCATTACAAGAGAGTAATTGTAGACCATACTGGCGATTGGCACATTGATAAAAATTTCTTCTTGACTGATATTTTTGACAAGTCATCTAAATAGTGCATATCGATCCACATTTCACTGATGCCAGCATAGCAAATGTTTCAGCAGACGCGGATAACAGGGATCAGACGACACGACTAGTAATTTACGGTATTTATTTTACATAGTTTAGCATATTTTAAATGTTTGACCTTGGTTCGTTGACACGTATCCATCAATAATTGTCTTGTATATACAGAGCTGAAAATTGGTAGTCAGCAATATAGTTTTAATCTCCCTTACAGGCATCAACATTTATTGAGAAGGTAAAAAATAAAACAGTTATATAGTTTCATAACCAATTTATGCGTTAAACTATGAGCTGCTTTCAGTTTTTGCTCCAGGGTTAGAAATGGATCTATAGACACGTTATGGATAATTCAAAAGTATTCAGCCTTCAGAATCACTCCTTGAAACGGATTTTTTGTTTGTTTTACAGACAACTAAAGAGACCGTCATTAGATGGTTGGGTTCATCAAAAAAATATACACAGGAGATCGATTCATACGATACCTAAAAATACATGTAGTTGAACAATCATCTTAATTCCTAGTCTTGTTTTGCATCACATTGTATTGTTTTTTGCGGTCATTGTATTAAAGAATAAAATTCTGCTATGTTAATCCTAAATGTGATTAGATTTGAGGTGAAACTTTTTACTGACAAACCAAATCTTAATAACCTCCAATACATTTTAATGGTAACATTGTATTAATGTTTCTATTCATTGCAAGAATTCTCCTGTCTTATGTTCTTTCCTTTAATACATGTCTTTATATGTTTCTGAAAGAGAAATAAAGTTAGGACACAATGCGTTATAACTGGTTACGTATGTATATTAGTATTTAGTTATTGAATTGCTTTTATGTTTACCATTGTAATTATTTCACGGATCATCTCATGCATTTTGTCAAAAATTATAGACGTAAAGCACCGACTTGATACACACATTTAAACAAATTGGCTAATGAATTACCGACCTCCCACATTGTTTCAAATATTTACAATATACTCTGCATTTCGTCCTTGATTGATGACAGAAAAAAACAACAACGTTGTTATGTATATCACTTGTGTTTGCATACTTTGTGAATATATCATAATAAAATCTGTAAAAAGTAGCTGATAAAATGAACGCCTCAAGTTAACAAATATTGATATGCAAATTGAAGAGCAAAAAGAAAGAAAGAACAAACAAACATCTGTTTTGTTGACTGCAAGCAGATTTTGTGTCTTCCAGAAATCATTGAATGATATTTATTTGTTTACTTGGTTCATATCATATTAACACATTTGATATAATTTTAGAGTATATTCTGAGGCACACTGCATATTTAAAGGTTTCATATTTTCCCCTGCCCTGCTTCTTCTTGCGCTAAATGATGTTTTCTTTCGTGTTCTGATATCTACAAAGTTACCGAGTACATAAGTTTTCTGTGTCACCATTGCATTTGTTTGTGTAACTGTGCACATTCACATACTCATTTTTCATGTTGAGTGCTGTATGGGCGGCTGGGTTTTTTTTTAATGTGACTTTTCTTGAGGAACTTCTGTCCTTGTTTAGCATTTAGCATTGAAATAAATGTAAATTCATCTGCAGTTTTGTACTTGAAAACCATTCTAAAATATTCACCCCGGTTTATTTTTTATTCTAACACGACCAGCAAATAACCTACATACATGTAGAGCAAAATCTATCTCGGGTTATTCTGCAATAAACCACTCGCGTGCAATGACGTCATCCGATCTAGGTGCGTAGCACGGTCGTAAAAAGTAGTTACCATTTTTTTCTAACACTGTTGTACTAGTCCTTATGTCGTGTTAGAATCGAAATAACAAGTTCCCAAGTGTGATTTATTGTAGAATAACCCGAGTTTTTCGTTCTTCCTTCGGCCTTCGTGATATATTCTTACGCATAAGAACGAAAAACTCGGGTTATTCTACGATAATCCACGTTTGGGAACTTATTATTTCTTAACTTATACATACGTTAAGTCGTAGCATTTTATATATTTGTACAACTAGTGTTTAGTTTTAGAGCTTAGTTAATAGACAGTAAATGAATCTTGAATACTTCTCGGAAATTGATGTTACACTGTGTGACAGGAAAGGCCGTACCGGCGACAGTAACCATCAGAACAAATCAACACCCTTTACAATATTTACAAATTTATTTACATAAGATGATTATTTACAATGAATAGATGATATGAAGAAAAAAAAACTGATTATAAGAAAAAAAAGAAAGTTCAGAATCTCTAGATACAAAAGTTCTTATAGTCCATTCTAATCTGACGTGACACAGGTCTTTAATGTAATTGTGAACTTTAAGTAGCACAAACAAAACAGATTTCTAAATTCAGTCCCTTTAAACCGTGAATACGTTGATTCCGTATTGGCTCCCTATGGTGGTAGGTGATTGCATCCCTGAGCTGACTTCAGAGGATAACAAAAATCATCGTCTTTGCGGTTTACGGCACAACCATGGGACGAAAGCTCTGCGCTGGGAATATCACATCCAGGCGAGTGAAGACAAGTGAACCTCGGGCATTGTACTTCCGGGTTATGACATCACCAGGAAAAATCGTCTGGCGGAAGAAGCTAAAATATATAACATATGGTAAGCACCATAGCAAAACAAAAGTCAGGGCATAAAACTGCTCCTTTGGGTACACCATACCTCCGTAGGCTCCCATAAATAATACGTGCTACTTATACAAAACATATGTGCTACTAAGTTCATACGTCACATGATTAAAATACGTCACTTATTACTTCCATTATTACAAAGATTACTTACTTAAAAGACTAAAGTTAAAGTATGAAAAAGATATGAAAAGTTTATGATGAAACATTATAGATACGGACATGATAAACTGCAGCTATTATTTACAACTACAAATTAACAAAATTCAATGTAAATCAAACGTTATATCATAGTTGGCATCCATATAATATCTAATGCCATACATTACAACGGACATTAATTAGATGTGCTATAGACTGGCACACAATTACAAATTACAATAATATATTACAAACATGGCACTAGACTTGCCATATAGATTTATACATAACAATACAATGCAGTAATGGCGTTCCATAATAACGAAATGTTTGACATAAGTTTTTGAAACAAAGTACTTTATAAATATCATGTTACAAATTTCAGTACAAATTTTACATCTTATATAAATGAAACATTTTAGATTCCTCTTTCGAAATAATTTACAAAAGTCTGAAAAATTTAATAAATCATCCTGACATACCGAAACTAGCTAAAATCATATGCCGAAAAGTAAATGTTACAGAATTCTGTAGAATGAACAAAAATTTACCAAATAAAAATCGTAATGCAAAAATCATACAAAAATCTAACAAATAAATTTCTTACCTCGATCGAGCATAAATTTCTAGCAAGAAAATAATTCAGACATAGATTCGTCTATAAAGTCGTAAGGTGGTGTGCGCAAGGCATATCTAGTCCAGTCTATTTAAAGGATAATGTCCCGCCAAATACTAAATTTCATGGGATTCACGGCTAAGCCGTGGACTCCGACTATTTGTGTTTCCACGGGATTCACGATATAGCCGGGGAATCTAACTACTTTGGCGCGGATTTAAATTGACAATTTGAGGCCCATTATAGTGGTTTTGGGGATAAAAACATAAATTACTGAAGTTTATAAAATATCAACTTTCTTATTACTGAACAGAATTTAATGAAATTTACATGGAAATTTAAGTTATGAAATACAGAAAAACATGAGAGGTATTTCATGCGTGAAATCTGACATTTACCTCAATAACTCAAAAATTTACAAAAAGATGATGCAATACCTGCATTTACACTACAGATAAAATAAGGCCCGTATGTCAATTTGTGACACACTGCAAATGTTTTGGTGCATACGTTACTGAATAAGAATATATTAAATTTTTAGCTTAATAGTGTTTTATATAACCTAAATGAGTTTTATAAATGTACACAGTTGAACAATTACTTCCTGAAGTTCTAAAGTTAAATAATATTAAAAATAACAGAGAAAATCTTAAATTTATAGAACAAATTATATAAATTATTTGAAACCGTTCAATGTTGTTTTTTAAAGCTCAGTCAAATAAAAATTTGAAAACCGGCCGCCCAACACGACATAAACGAAAATGTTGCAGACTTGGTTTGATTGAGCCTGTTCATGGACGGTAGTTATAAGCACCAGAATGTAATTTAAAGACATCCGCAGATGTATTCGTATGGCGGTGCACATGGTACATTCAATGATGTACAGAGTTCAATTCCATGAAAAGCATGCCTTCAACATTTTCATGTTTGTCTTGTTGAGCGGCCTGTTGAATCTCCATTTTTTCTACTTTTGTAATCACAATCAAACTGGTATATGTTATTCAGAACGTATAATATACATTCGACATCAAATGCGCTACAAAACTCACGTTATCTATTCATTTGTTGATGATACAATTGTTGGTGTATTACAATTTGTCCACTGAATGCAAACGTTACCATGTTTTATTTATCAATGATATGTGATCGTGAATGTAAAAGCATATACGCCCGGAATATAAAAGTCCGATTACCGGTCCCCTAGCCACTGAGCTACATTAAAATAAGATATGACGTTGGTTGTAATAAACATTTAGTGTCCAACT
Organism: Mercenaria mercenaria; assembly: GCF_021730395.1. NCBI lineage: Eukaryota > Metazoa > Mollusca > Bivalvia > Venerida > Veneridae > Mercenaria > Mercenaria mercenaria. The sequence continues at coordinate 9,972,693 of NC_069375.1, read as the reverse complement.
GCATAGCTCTATAGAGATAGCGCTGGTCCTGCGTTCTTTCGACAAAACAAGACTATGACTATTCTTTTACATGCAAACGAACACTCTATAGGGGGTAATACATACCACACACTTAAAAAGTCCTGCTATACAATTAAAAGCAGTGTTGTAACATATTTCATACTACAGAGACTATTAGTATGTGTACAAAGCATAGTAAGAGGTTTGGCTAGGAGCTGAGGAAATAGCCATTGGTCTGAAGACGACTTAAAAGAAATTTAAAAAAGAAATTGACATGTGAAAAAGATTATTTAATTAATGTCTTAACATAGATATCACTTCACTTATGTTATTTGATATATTGTAACAGACTGAAAATATTTCAGCCCTGACCGGGAAACGAACCCGGGACCTCTCACACCTAAGGCGGACACTCTACCACTCTATTTGCCCCATAGGGAAAATGGTAGATAGAACATAAGCCCCCATTGTTTATTTTTTGGAATGGACATTTGCACCATCACCCCCGGATATATGCCCTACATGCCAGTAGATGTAATGTATTTTTGTTGTTTTATAATCAAAATTACACTAAAAGAAATTTTCATTTAAAAGTATTTTATTGATTAAAATGATAAATATAATAATTACTTTCAAGTGCAAATGTAAACAGTAATAATGTACCGTAAGGGTAAGTAGTCGCCGCATGTCATGTACAGTTGCCACTTTTCCATATTTAAAATACTTTGAGTCGGTTTGCAATTACGCATGCGCAGTTCCACATGTATTGTTGCGGGAAGCATTGTATGTAAATATACGTCCCTTTGCGATATAAATATACTTATCTAACAATATTTCTGTTAATTCTTTGTCAGTATGTGTGTTGCTGATTTAAAAGTTTATTCCAATATTTATATCTTTCCTAGAAATTACAGTTCTAAAGAAAATCCCGTAATTGCTCGTGTTATTTTTGTGGGTGGGGAATTTTTTTCAATCACATGGTTTGTGTCGGACAGTTCGCTAACGAAAGCCCATTTGAAAAAAAAATTAGAACCCACTTTTCGTACCACTTTTGTCTGCTTCCATGAGTACACGAAAATCTGTGGAGATGGTATACTCTGCTGGAATTACAGTGGTTTCGTCAAATCACCGGTTCGTCATACTTAAATTATATAGTAAGTGAGAAGTGGTTTCGTCATAAAGACTTTATATAGTTAATAGCATAATAGGTCAATACAATGGAAGATGATCGCACCTATTTAATGGCAGTTAATCTCGATGATTGCGTTAAAGTAATTCGCACATACTTAATCGATAATGTTACTCAAATTGCAAATGAGTTATTAAAAATTATTGTGTATTAAAAACGAGTTCTTGATAAATATTACGTTTCTGAAATAGACGGCTCGATCTATACTTCATTTCATGAAAAAAAATGAATGATTAGCGAACAATATAAAGCTGATTTTGATCTGCACTGGTCGCGAATGCAGGTACATACTTGCGATTAAGATGTTGATAATTAAGGGATGCTGTAAGAAATATGTACAATTTTGGTAATATGAATTATCGGACTTGTATTAAATTACATTAAAAATTTGGCAAACAGATATATTTACATATCTAAAATATGAATGTTATAAATGTACCAATGGAAATAAATTGTGTCTATCTTCACATTTACTCTGATAATTTTGTATTTGTAGAGTAAGTATTTGTTTGCCATAATACTTATTTTACACAACTTCAATTACGGCCTTTAATTAACGCAAACTATACGTTGTTTTTAGCTTATGAACATCGTTAGCTTGTATGTTTAATTATCCCCGCGTAAGTTTGTGAACATCGTTAGCTTGTATGTGTAATTATCCTCGCTTATTAGCTTGTATTTGGTTATGGTTTGTCATCAGTTTGGTTATGGAAGCTGGAACTTACAGGGTTGTCATGATATGTATAAAAGTGCATTGTGTATTGACTGTGATATTAATTGCTTCTTTTTCTTTTTCAGAGTTTACATGGCATATGCATTATAATGTATAAAATTGTAATGTGTATTGAATGTGCTATTGATTGCTTTTTTTTTCTTTTTCAGAGTTGACATGTGTATTATAATGTATAAAATTGTATTTTGTATTTAATGTGCTTCTTATTTTCATTGTTGAATGTGTGTCTTTTGTGATGATGTAAATAAATGTAAAAATATAAAACGGTTTGTTTTTCTTCTGCAAATACATTTTGATGATATATTAATTTCTAATTAGAAACATCTACGAAATGTCGGGAATTTAATGAGCAGAATGTGCCACAATTAGCACCTCACTGACATTCTAGAAATGCAAGGAATTTAGCACATTTTAAGTACCGTATAATAATCATCGATCATCAGTTAAGCTTTGGGGACAGTTACGCTAACTTCTTAAGATAAGAATTTTAATTCTTCTACTATAAATATACATTTTGTATATCTAAATTTTACTTTTTATAGTATTTGTTTTGTTTTTTTCTTATCAAATTCATATTTTCAAAATAAATTTAAAATGCTTTAATTCTCAATAGAAATTCTTAATTTTTTATTAATTCAAATTTAACATTTTGAAAAATAAATTGTCTTGCGTCGAACTTAACATTTGTAACCAGTAATAAATACATAAGTTTCGTCCATAAGAATTAGTTTAACAAAAACTAAATCTCTATATATCTTAAACATCGATCGGCAATTATATCATTTATTTTTCTTTTCATTTTCTGTATAAATAATTAGCTTTGAAATTATCTTTACAAAATTAACAACTTGTTTGCCACACAAAGTACATCAACAATAAAACGACCAACAAACAATCATTATTACACTATAACAATAAGTATGACGAAACCACTTCTCACTTACTATATAAATTAAGTATGACGAACCGGTGGTTTGACGAAACCACTACCATCCCTCTGCTGCATTATAATTTGCTTCTAGGCAGTGGCTACGATTACGGTACCGTAATCCTAGCCTCCGGTTCTAGGATTACGGAAGTTCCGTATTCCTAGACAACCCTATGAGGATAGACTAGGATTACGGGAGTATTTTAAGAAGCATAAAGTATATGTTAGGACACGCATAAATGGTGTTGTAAACTAACTTATTTCACTTAATTTTTCAAGCCTGCCTTTAATATAATTTCGTGTTTTCTATCCGCCGTTTTGGGTTAGTATAATCTTAATGGCGGCGCGCGGAGATATATTAGAAATATGAGTGTCAAAGTTAGATTTAAAAAAAAATCTATACTTTGAATTTTGTTATTTATAATCATATTGTATGTTATTAAAGACCATTTGTGGTGACTTGATGAAAAAAATGCAGGCATATACGAAACATAGATAATTCTATATTTCCGCCCAGCGCCATTAAGGTTATACTTACCCAAAACGGCCGATCGATAGCACGAAATATTTAGTGAAAGTAAGTTAAATGAGTAAGTTTACAATGTCATTTATGCATGTCCTAACATAAATTTGATGCCTCTTAAATACTTCCGTAATCCTAGCCTATTCTCATAGGGTTGTCTAGGAATACGGAACTTCCGTAATCCTAGAACCGGAGGCTAGGATTACGGTACCGTAATCGTAGCCACTGCCTTGCTTCTAACACCCAGCTAAATAAACCAGCTTCAGGGATGTTTTCACGCTATGACTAGATACCGGAAAGGGCCCTTTCCGCAAAAAGGACTTAACATGATCGGAAAGGGCCTGCCATATGTTTATTACTGGAATTTATTTCTTCATATTTCATTATGACATAATAAAATAAATTACGAAAAAAAAGTTATCAATTTGTTATTTTTAAATGAATTATAGACAAAATACGAGTCATGACATAAACTACGCTGATCGGAAAGGGCTTAACATGATTGGAAAGGGCCTGTCATATGTTTATTATTGGAAATCATTTAATTATTACTTCATATTTCATTTAACAAATCAAAAAGAAAATAATTTAAAATAAAACAATTACTAATACTCGAATTTTAAATGAATTATTGACAAAAAACGGGTCATGACGTAAACCTCGCTGATCGGAAAGGGCTTAACATGATCGGAAAGGGCCTGCTGTATGTTTATTATTGGAACTTATTTATTTATTTCTTCATATTTCATTTATGAAATAGAAAAGAAAATTAATTATGAAATAGCTATTTATGATTTTTAAATGAGTTATAGACAAAATATGGGTCATGACATAAACTACGCTGATCGAGAAGGGTCTAACATCGGAAAGGGTCTTCGCAAAAAAAACTTGAAATGTCATGTTTACTATTTGAGATTATTTAATTGTTTCTTCATATTTGGTATTTCGTTTACAAATAAAAAAGAAATTAAATTTAGAAAAAAAGATCATTATCGATTTTTAAATGAACTACACACAAAACACATGTCAGTGCATAAACCGCGCTGATCGGAAAGGACCAACCTTTGGATATATGCGGCGTAACAAACACGTGCCTCTGATTAGTCCTGATAGAGTTTGATTGGATTATCACACCTATTGATTATATCAATTAATCAGTATATTTGTAAGCACACACAAGTGCCATGTGACAATACAATACAATACAATATTATTTTATTGCATTAAACATATTACAATGCTTATAGCACAATACATTTTAAACATAAGCAGATGAAAACATATCCAAAACAGATAGAAAAGGACATACGTAGATTCATATTTCTACTTATAACAGTGAACCATTGATTTTTTATATATATATTTCTTACTGTATTCGTTTTTAAAACAACAAAAATAATTATAATTATGCAATTCGGATTTTATTTGCAAAGAAGATGAATTTAGCTAATTGATTTATTGACTTTTTAGATTTGCAATTCATAATCGAATCGAACTTGTTCAAAGTTGGCCATCGGCAGTAATAAGGTTAAAGGCATTTTTTTTCTAAGTTCGCGGCACACTAGCAAGAAATGATATTCATTTTCTAATGTATTCATACTACAAGATTTACAAATACGTTGATTGCGTTGTGCGAGGATGTTCTAAATTTCGACAGTGCAATTTTGTATTTATTTTCCGATATACAATTTAAATACTGTTCAGTTTCAAAGTTGTGTTTAAAGATACAGTATGATTGCAGGCGGGCCGAGTTATTAATATCAATATTTGTTATTATTAAACTTCCAATAAATACATGTTTTATAAATATTTAAGGGAGATCTGTATTTATTATTATCTCATCAATGTACAATTACACAGAGTTAAAACATATAACTTAAATATATTTAGTTTATGTAGTTCTTTTCTTTTTGATAAGATAAATGAAATATGAAGAAAAAAATAAATAATGTCCAATAATAAACATATAGCAGGCCCTTTCCGATCATGTTAAGCCCTTTCCGATCCGCGGGGTTTATGTACTGACGCGTATATTGTCAATAATTCATTTAAAAATGAAAAAAAAATGTTGTTGTTTTTTTTTTGTAAGTTCTTTTCTTTTTGATTTGGTAAATGAAATATGAAAAAATAAATAAATAATTTCCAATAATAAACATATAGCAGGCCCTTTCCGATCATGTTAAGCCCTTTCCGATCAGCGCGCTTTATGTACTGGCGCGTATTTTGCCTATAATTCATCTAAAAATCAAAAATTGATAACAAATTTTCGTAAGTTCTTTTCTTTTTGATTTGATAAATGAAATATGTAGAAATAAATGAACAATTTCCAATAATAAACATAAAGCAGGCCCTTTCCGATCATGTTAAGCCCTTTCCGATCAGCGCGGTTTATGCCATGACTCGTATTTTCATTTAAAAATAACAAATTGATAACTTTTTTTTCGTAATTTATTTTCTTTTATTATGTCATAATGAAATACGAAAAAATAGTTAAATCAATTCCAATAATAAACATATGGCAGGCCCTTTCCGATCATGTTAGGCCCTTTCCGATCAAATATCACGGAAAGGGCCCTTTCCGGTATCTAGTCATGCCCATGTTTTCATGTTGATTTGTATCTCTGAACTGAAACAAACTCTGTATTAAAATATTTTGGGGGAAGGGGGTCAGTACCAGGGGGAAATTTTGACGTGAAAAAGCTGAAAGGGGAATTTTTGTGGCATGTTTATTCCACATAGAGTCTTGTATAGTGTGGTTAATTTAGCCACTGGTCAGGCCTCGACCTTAGCGGTGGACCGTTGGACCGACGCAACCAAAATATTGGCAGGTCCACTAACTATCAAAAGTTGGGTAGACCGACGGTCAACCAATTTTCAGTCACGGTCTGCAAGTAAAACAAAACCCTTAAAAATGAAAAATAAAGAGGAAAAAATCGTACCCATATCAGCGAATTCACAAAACGAAAGTTAATTTTGCCTTAAGTACGGCATTCTACAGTTATAAGCATTGGCGAGTTAAAGTCAGGATAGCACGAATGGACTACTCCACCGATCGGGCGAGTGGTTTTTACGTGGTAACTTTACCAAATTGAGAAATTACATCAGGCAAAATTACCTGGGTTGACTGGAATTTACCCGCGAATCGTAAAAATATCAAGACGTCATGCTGGTAATTTTCCATTCCACAAGCACGTGCGCCCTATCGTAATATCTAATTTACATCTGTTACTTTTGACACAAAAAATGCGCGTAGTGCATTCATTTTTTAATATAATCGCTTCAAATTTTCAACACCGCTTGAGAACTAATACAGTTTGAATTCTATAACAATTTTAATAAGATATCGACAGGAATGTAGGCAAAATTCTTTAAAAACGATCAAATTTTCATATAATGTTTTGTAAAATTTCAAACAGCGCGATCTTGATTATTTATTTCTTTCTTAAAGTAAATAAACGGTACATACTATGGTAATAAAATTCAGACTTTTGACCAGAAAGTACAAAAAACACAATTAAAAAATCTTAAATAATGAAAAAGCGGCAGCAATTTAAATACATGGAGTAAAACGATTTTTGGCAAACAGATTTCTGTTAGCGCGGCAGAATAGGTTACGTGACCTCTTGAACGTAAATAGAAATTGTGGTTTTAAAATAAAGCAGTATGATGTCGTTGCGGTTTTTAGTAAGTTTTAAATGATTCTTTGTACATGTATTTTTTGACACAACACTTTGTTAGATATTCTTCTCAAACAATAATGTAAATTCCTTGAGGGCAAATAGGTCACAGAGGTAGGATATCCACTATTATCGTTCACGGCTTAACACATTTACATGTCAGTTTATTCGGGATATTGCACATTCGCTTTTAAAAAATTAAAGAAAAAACTTTTTTATTGATTTCTTCTCAACAATTTAAGGAATCGAGAAAGTACGATCAGTGATCTGTCACATGGCGCGAAAACATGACGTAATGCCATGACAATCTCGGGCAACTATACCGCTTTGATCTCCACTTCAGATGCCATAATATTCAAACCGACACACTTCATTTAGCTCTTTGAGGAGGTGTTAATTGATAATGAAAATAAGGCCAATTACTTAGTTTATCAACAGAATAATAACCGACAGTTGTTAATTGGTTTTTTTTGTTGTTTTTTTTTTTTTTTTTTTTTTTTTTTTTCATTTTCAACACGGGTCGGGTGGATGATGATTATTGTGTCCATATTTTGGGACACTTTTCAAAATAATTATTTTCGGGATAACAGATTGCTACAGTCTTCATTTTTAATTATTTTAGAAATAAGTCCTGTTTCTTTGAGTCATATGAAGTTATGACGTCTACAACATCACAATTTTTGTGATAGAATTGGAGGTCAACTAAAGTCTGAGCAGGTCTACTAGATTTTAGCAGTTGGTGGACCTGCTGGCAACTGCTGAAAAAAGTTAAGGTCGAGGCCTGCTGGTGGAGAATATTCAATCATTTGGCTAATCTAACATCAAATATTTGATGAGGAGTATTTTTTTCCTCCTAAATAATAGTTTTTGCCAAAATTGAACTAGTTAACATCGTCAAAAAATGACAAAAAGTGCAGACCCAGCATTCCCACTGACTTTTTGAAAAGTGGGTACATGTACCCACATACTTTAGAAAATGTGGATACATGATAAAAAAGTTGGGTACAAGCCATACAAATTGAAAAAAATGTTCCAACTGAAACAAAATTATAAAGAAGTATATGGGAAGTGACACTTTTATTTAGCCTGTGTTAATGATAGTGGAGAGACTTCTAGTTGAAAAATAGAAATTTATGAACATCATTTCTAACTCAATATAACCCCCCACGACCACCACACACACCCAGCAAGCTTGTGAAGCAATTTGAAAATTCTTGTTTCAATATGGATAAAAACTATTTATGTGATCATTCATTTTCTTAGATACATCATTTTCCATGCAAAGAGTTTTTCTTTACTCCATAATTATGGAGAAAAAAAACGTTTTCAAAAATTCAAGCAGACGCTGATAAGTATCACCCGCTGAGTTTTTATAACATTTTTTGCTGCTATATCTTGCTGCAACATTATAGCAACAAAAAAAGAATGATATAACCTGATAAAATAAAAACGCGGCGGGTAATAATTATTTAACATGAACAGTATCAGACTCGAATAAAAATGAAAAATTGCCCGATGAAAGTCGGTCTGAAACCGGTCATTTTGTAAATATTAATAAACAAGCAGCTTACGAGTCTTTCTTTTACAATGGAGACCAAATAATTGTGTAGTAGATGCCAGCTGACCGCTTAATTATTCAACAACTTGTTGAAAAAAACGTCCAAAATCGTTGTTTTTGCACTCGCACATGTTGACAATTATCGGAAAGTGTCAAAGATGTTACTGCGTCGTTGATTGGCTGAATACTATCGTGTCTAGTTTTACAAATTATTTGATTCGCTGTCACAGTTCTCGCGAAAATCTCACAAGTACCTGGAGTAGGCAGAGCTTAAATTATGCCATCGGCATGTATATTCAACTCATCTTGACATGTAGCAAATTGTCAACAGATTGAATTGCGGTAATTTGCGTGTACGGATCAAAAATAATGTTTGGTTGCTTGAATTTCGGCTCTTTATCGACAATGTATTTTCTGTCAGGTTTTTTACGCGTGCATTGTACCCGTGGAATTTTAAAAATTTGTGTGCAAGTGACTTTTTATGCGTTAATTACGCGGATTTTTGCGTGAATGGGAATGCTGAGACCCCGATAGATTATTACAGAAATGACATGACAATTCTAGTCTGATTAAATCGATTATGCACTGCGCAGATGCAGAAGTACCTTTGATATAGAAGGCTCTGCTTGAACAGAATGTCAATTTTTGTTGACCCTTTAGCCGTTTTTTTTTGTCTAGGTCCGTGTTGAGTGTAGTCAATTTTGAAGCCAAGGACGAGACGCTTGGACTATGAGAACAAAATGAATGCTGAAAGCGCCCACATGATAGTACTCTGTATTTAAAAAAAATCTGTCGCCGCACGGTATTGAATTAAACCCAGTGCCGCATCAGACATCAGTTTTGCTTGATGTAATCTCCTGCAAGGGGGGGTTGATTTTTTAGCTCACCTGTCACAAAGTGACAAGGTGAGCTTTTGTGATCGTGCGGTGTCCGTCGTCCGTCCGTCCGTCCGTGCGTGCGTCCGTCCGTAAACTTTTGCTTGTGACCACTCTAGAGGTCACATTTTTCATGGGATCTTTATGAAAGTTGGTCAGAATGTTCATCTTGATGATATCTAGGTCAAGTTCGAAACTGGGTCACGTGCCGTCAAAAACTAGGTCAGTAGGTCTAAAAATAGAAAAACCTTGTGACCTCTCTAGAGGCCATATATTTCACAAGATCTTCATGAAAATTGGTCAGAATGTTCACCTTGATGATATCTAGGTCAAGTTCAAAACTGGGTCACGTGCCATCAAAAACTAGGTCAGTAGGTCTAAAAATAGAAAAACCTTGTGACCTCTCTAGAGGCCATATATTTCAAAAGATCTTCATGGAAATTCATCAGAATGTTCACCTTGATGATATCTAGGTCAAGTTCGAAACTGGGTCACGTGCCTTCAAAAACTAGGTCAGTAGGTCTAAAAATAGAAAAACCTTGTGACCTCTCTAGAGGCCATATATTTCACAAGATCTTCATGAAAATTGGTCAGAACGTTTACCTTGATGATATCTAGGTCAAGTTTGAAACTGGGTCACGTGCCATCAAAAACTAGGTCAGTAGGTCAAATAATAGAAAAACCTTGTGACCTCTCTAAAGGCCATATTTTTCATGGGATCTGTATAAAAGTTGGTCTGAATGTTCATCTTGATGATATCTAGGTTAGATTCGAAACTGGGTCACGTGCGGTCAAAAACTAGGTCAGTAGGTCTAAAAATAGAAAAAAATTGTGACCTCTCTTGAGGCCATATATTTCATGAGATCTTCATGAAAATTGGTCAGAATGTTCACCTTGATGATATCTAGGTCAAGTTCGAAACTGGGTCACGTGCAGTCAAAAACTAGGTCAGTAGGTCAAATAATAGAAAAACCTTGTGACCTCTCTAGAGGCCATATTTTTCATGGGATTTGTATGAAAGTTGGTCTGAATGTTCATCTTGATGATATCTAGGTCAAGTTCGAAACTGGGTCACGTGCGGTCAAAAACTAGGCCAGTAGGTCTAAAAATAGAAAAACCTTGTGACCTCTCTAGAGGCCATACTTGTGAATGGATCTCCATAGAAATTGGTCAGAATGTTCACCATGATGATATCTAGGTCAAGTTTGAAACTGGGTCACGTGCCTTAAAAAACTAGGTCAGTAGGTCAAATAATAAAAAAACCTTGTGACCTCTCTAGAGGCCATACTTTTCATAGGATCTGTATGAAAGTTGGTCTGAATGTTCATCATGATGATATCTAGGTCAAGTTTGAAACTGGGTCAACTGCGGTCAAAAACTAGGTCAGTAGGTCTAAAATTATTAAAATCTTTTGACCTCTCTAGAGGCCATATTTTTCAATGGATCTTCATGAAAATTGATCTGAATGTTCACCTTGATGATATCTAGGTCAGTTTCGAAACTGGGTCACGTGCAATCAAAAACTAGGCCAGTAGGTATAAAAATAGAAAAACCTTGTGACCTCTCTGGAGGCCATATTTTTCATGAGATCTTCATGAAAATTAGTGAGAATGTTCATCTTGATGATATCTAGGTAAAGTTCAAAACAGGGTCACATACCTTCGAAAACTAGGTCAATAGGTCAAATAATAGAAAAACCTTGTGACCTCTCTAGAGACCATATTTTTCAATGGATCTTCATGAAAATTGGTCAGAATTTTTATCTTGATAATATCTAGGTCAGGTTCAAAACTGGGTCACATGAGCTCAAAAACTAGGTCACTATGTCAAATAATAGAAAAAACGACGTCATACTCAAAACTGGGTCATGTGGGAAGAGGTGAGCGATTCAGGACCATCATGGTCCTCTTGTTTAAAATTTGGGAAGAAAACATACTTTTAAGTAGGGGAAATGGGGCTGAATTTCGCCAAATATTTTAGCAAAAAATAAAACCTGGATAGCCTAGACATCCGGTTATCGGACGGCTAGAACACAGGCTAGGCATCAGGTTACTGGACAGCTAGACACTTCCCTTTAAAATATTGTCAGTTATGTTGTGGTAGCGAGAAGATTCCAAGATAGAGAGAGTGCAAGATGAATGACTGGCAATGTTGGCGTCAGTCACTCGGTAGTTCTCCGGATGTCCTAAAATGTGATTGACTGCTTGATGTTTGGTAAAATCGGAAATATTTACAATAAACAGAGAAGGAGATTTTTTTCTGTCTAGTAAAGACAAGAGCTGTTTTTCATGAACCCTACTCTATTGCCAGTGGATTTGTAAATTTGAAGATTCGTCTTTTGCAGCTTGTTTTTAAGACCTTGTAACTTTTTTAGTTACCGGTTTCGTTGTATGTCTCCATGTCTGTGATATTATGGTAACTCAAATTTGCAACGTGTTACGTATTAAAATACTTCTTCAGGCAAACATGCAATGTATACAAACATATTTATGAGGTCAGTTAACATGTCTGTGACACATACAGCAGAACAAATTTATACATGGAATGATTGATTTCATGAGCAGTTAGTTTGCATTTTACGTGAAATAGTGTTTTATCCAAGTTTTTTTTTTTTTTTGCAGGGCTTGTGAAATAGTTCCCTTGATCAAGCCAACATCAGAGAAGCATAATTTAATTAAGATGTCATCAGAGACACCAGGGAAACCTGCCCTAGAAACTCCTGATATTAAGCCTTCATTGACAACACAATCAGAAGCAAGTTCTGTTCCAAGTAGTCTGCCTTCTACGACTCCTGCACCTAGCGCACCAAAGTCACAGTCACAACCTCTGGTAAAACTTTCAGTTATAAATCATTACTGTTACCCAGGCAAGCTGTCCCATGATTTCTCACCAAAATGTTTAAACACAATTAAAAAAAGTCAAAATTTTACTTGCAGAAATATTTGCAACAAATCAGCATTTTATTTTAACCTGCTTTATTTAATTATAATGCGTTTGATGAATTCCAGCAGCGTTTTCTAACTTGGCTGGATTATACTTTGTCATAATGTTTTTCTACTAGATCTTAGAGGGCCCTCCATGGCTGAGTGATTAAAGCGGCTGACTTGCCTTCGGCTCTAGGTTTCAGAATGTTTTGATGTAGAATTCTTTCATTTGAGGAACCCATCCAGCTGCCTTACAGAAGGTTGGCAATTCTACCCAGATGCCTGCCGATGCATGAAGTAATGCAAAGATGGGCACATGTGTTCTACCTTCACTATAAATAGAAAGTGGCCATAATTATGCTCTACATTAATGTTGGTGTGATGTTAACTCAACACAAAGAAATGAAATAAAAACAATCACGGAGAGGGTAGTGTATTGTTTGGTTTTAAAAGCTAGATCATTATACTAAACTGATTGAACCATAGAAAAACAATATTATTCCTGTAGAGATCACATTTTGTGCCTGATGTACATGAAAACAACTCAGAAGTTTTTATGAAATCAATGGCAATTTACATACATGTGATCCCCCGCGCGGGAGGGTCAAAATCCCGATTTTTTCAACTTGCCTCCCGTCTCCCGACCAAAACCATACTTCTCCCGCTTTTCAAAAAAAAAAATCAATGACTGGGTTGATAATTACCGAGGAGTGCCAAACATGTTTACACGGTAAATCAAAGTGTCACGGACTGTTGTGTATTATACTTGTTTGACACACATATAGCTGGAGGAAAGAGTTGTTTTTCACAGGTGAATTATTAATTGTTTGTTTTGATAAGGGATTAGACAAGCATGGCCTTTTCCACCTGTTTCACGGGGCCGAATATCTGCCCATTCCCAATGCCAATTAAGCTCCAATTTTTACCAATTTGAAGCAAAAAACTCCCAGTCATAAGAAATAATTCCCAACAGAAATTAATTTTGATTATTCAAAGAAAAATTTTGCTCGGTAAAATCACATAAATAATTGTTGGAAAAACCAACCCATTACTATTTTTAGAACAGGAGTGTTATTTCCCTTTACGGAGTTACGTCATTTTCTTCCAATGTTTACCAAATTAATTTGCTACTAAATTGGACTTATTTCATTGAAAATTGGATGAAAACACACACTCATTTATTTGATAACATCAATCTACATTATTTTGGTAAGGGTAAATACATGTTGATGCATTTCTGTTTTCTATTTTAATACGAAAGTGGGTGGGATAAGGAATTTACATAATATATGAGTTGTATTCAGACCAATTTAGAGCTTCGTTTTTTTTTAAGTCCTCGAGTAGAATAATGTTAATGCATCTTCACCTTCATTTCAGACCTAAATTGAGACTTTGTTTCTACAAATTTAATCTGTTAAGAAAGTTTAAAGTTAGAACAAAAGGGAGCTTCTGTAAGATAGCATGCTCGACTTTTCTCAGTGATTGACTCTGAATTTAAGCTTTGCCAGCAAAAGGGGCATAACAGGCAATAGCTTTGTATGTAACAGAGATATTAGACATTATATAAAACTTTAACAAAAAATGAAGTTAAAAAGTGGCATAACTCTGTCAAAATTCAAATCAAGAGTTATGAGGATTGTTTCTTCTGGTGAAGACTTATATACATTATTGTGTGGCCAAAAATGTTGGATTTTGCCTCTAAGTTATGTGTCCACGCGCTTAATTTATGTCGATAAAAAACCTCCAGTTTTGAGACCCCAACTCCAGCTGAAAAATGGCAAACCTCCAGTTTTGGGATTCTGAACTTATCACATGTATGCAATTTACAAACTTAGTAGCGTCGGCATTAAATACATCACAAAGTTAAATCATAGAAAAACATTATTATTAGCACAGTAGAAGTCAGTATTTGTGGATCTTCATTAAACATAGGTTGTCCATCTAGTTTCATATGTCAAAAGTTCAGGTGAGATGAGCAACTTGTGGTCATCACAGCCCTCTTGTTTATATGTATTTGTACCACTGTATTGTCATGTTGCAAGCCTAATAATTATGTCCTGAAACTTTTCAGAAACCAAATTACTCCCTCAAGTTTACATTAGCTGGTCATACAAAAGCAGTTTCGTCTGTCAAGTTCAGCCCAAGTGGAGAATGGCTTGCAAGTTCATGTAAGTACATACTGTTCCAATTTCTTAATTGTTCCATTTTGTAACAGTAATTGAGAAGCTGTTTAAAGGCACTGACCTCCAGATCGTATGACAACTAAACAAAAGAAAATTTTTAGATATCAAATTTACTGCTACATTTCTTAAGATGGCTTTGAAAGTTAGTTATTGACAGATTATTTATTATTGAAACACATAATCAGTTGTTTTACTAATTTTTCCATTCAAAATTGGAAAGCGTTTGTAACAGGGTACTGGAGGTAAAACTCTTTATAATTACTGATTGATAGGTACATATTTCTTTGTGGTGTATTAGTCAAGAATGCAAGAAAACTTATTGCCACAGTCACCCAAGTTCGATTCCTGACACATTTATGTTGGGGGCATATAGCATTGCTGCTGTCAGTACGTCTGTCTGTTTGAACGTCCCAAAATCTTGTCTCCAACTCGTCCTACACTACAAGCCTGATTTGCTACAAACTTTCACATTGTGAAATGACCACTCTGAGACAGATTTCATAATTCTGACTTACAGTTAACAATGTTACACCCCATTTTCCAACATACAAAAATTTGGTTAACCGTTAAGCTTTTGACAAGTTTTGTATATAAATTGAATTTTTGATTAAGCTATTGTATGTAAGCTAATATATTGTGGAATGATTTTAGATAGACAAGCATGCTATTTTAGGTGGGCCGGTGGTCTAGTGGTAACACGCTTGACTGTCAATCCAGAGGTCCGGGGTTCGAATCCCGGTCCAGGCACTGGAAATTTCCGAGATGCTCTTGAGTGTCTCCCACCTAACTAAGAGGCCTGTACTGGTTCTTCCCAGGAAAGACGGCTTCATGTGTATCGGTGCTATACATCGGGCACCAGTGCTCGCGCTGCCATCAACCTTATCGCCAAATGGCGATTAATTTATTCAAATGTCAATTAAAACGCAAATTTCGGCTATAGAAAATGGCGATTAATTTACAAAAATACTCAAAAAAAAATATTGCAAAAAATTGTCCTTAAACTGCTGTAACATACGTAGATTTATCAACAAAAACGTGCGAAGTCGGTAGCAGAAAGTGTATTTGCCCAGAGGCATAATTACCCCTTCTAAACGGTGACCTTTACACACTTACTTGATTTGTTTATCGCCAACACGCGTATGCGGTATACTTCACTAATTGGTCTACAGGTGTGCACTATTGATTGTATAGAAGTTTAAAGCAACAATTTCATCACTTTATCCTTGATCATTTAATCGCCATTAATTACAAATCAAACAAATTAATTAAACATAATTCCTTCAAATCTATCCTCTTATTTAAGAGTCGGCTCTATTATAATTATTTAGCACGTTAAAGAACCGGACTGTCTATTCGCAAAGAGCTAGGCTAAGTTAGCCGGACAGGCCTGTATCTAAAATGATTTCTCTCTATCTGTTCTGGGGGCTTTATCTCACTCTGTCCCTCTGGTTGCTCTGTATCTGTACCAGTAGAGGATGAATTTCCCGCCCTGTGTGGCTGTGTTTGCTAAATGTAAAGCGCATTTGAACGTGTTTATCATGAAAAAGGCGCTATATAAATCTGGTATAATAATAATAATAATAATAATGCTGTCTTTAAACGATTGTATATAATTATGAGGTGACAAACCTTTCATTTTTAACTCTTTAGTTCTTCATATTATTTCAGCTGCTGATAAACTTATAAAGATCTGGGGTGCGTTTGATGGCAAATTTGAAAAAACTGTTAGTGGTCATAAATTGGTAAGAACACAGAGTGTATTTGATTGCTTGTTGTTTTGCTTGATAGCATCAGTTTAGATATTTCTGATACCATTGTTATAAATAACATGTAGCTGAAGCAGTAGAAACTCGGTTGTTAAAATATACAACAAGTTTATCGAAGAAATTCAACAGGGAAAATTGCCTTTTCTCATTTAAGAAGCAAATGCCTGATTTCTCAATAACTGCTCTTTAAATCTTTGTTTCAATGATTGGTTTGATACTTGTCTATTTTAACTCATTTCTGAGAAAATTCTAGATTATATCGCATTATTTCAGTCACTTTTCAAGTTTGACTCCTGGAAAAACCCAGGATCTTAAACACCAGACCATTGTTCCCCTGTTTTGTTTTTCAAATTAAATTGTCATAGAATAAAAAGTTACACTAATCTGAATTGTACTTCTTCTACTTGTCTGTCTGAATGTTTAAACGTGTATGTATTGCAGGGCATATCTGATGTAGCTTGGTCAACAGATAGTAAACTATTGTGTAGTGCTTCCGATGACAAAACATTGAAAATATGGGATTTTGCCACGGTAAGCCATCATGTTCACTTTGTGTAATATTAAATAGCTAGCAAGGGATAGATATTCATATGCCATAAAATACCTTTAAACAGAGCTCCAGATAAGGGCCGTGTTTTCGTAAATACGAATTTGTTAGGGGTCGGATACGAATTTATTTTTAAATGCGGTTGTATCATGACTTTATTTAAAAATGTGGTTGTATCTGTACGAGATGTAAACAGTATTATGAATTTCAAAGGAAGATCGAGCTGAATTGCATGTCCATGCCGAGTTGCGCATCTGGTGATCTGTTACCAAATATATCTTTCCGGTACTTTATTTCATTAGCGAAAAGCAATAGACTGGTTTACCACTTTCGTGCATTGTTTTGCTTCTTTTTTTCCCATCCTGCCGATCTAAGCAAAATAAAATGTCAGCGCGCAGTGTGATAGGCAGGTCTTAAAAGAAATTAGAAATTCAAAACACACTGCTTACATATGTTTCTTCATCTGCAAGAGAAATAAACATTGAAAAAGGCATTATTCGGCCAACTGTTGATGTGTTCATGGTTGCTGCTAATTTTTTGTCTGTTACCTGGTACGACCGTTACTAATTTCACAAAATATCAGGTAGATCTAGTACTGTTACTAATTAAAAAAATTATCAGGTAGTACCGTTACTAATTTCACAGAATATCAGGTAGTACCGTTACTAATTGCACAAAACCTTATCTGGAGCTCTGTTTAAAGAAATTTACAGGTAGATCAATTTAAGTTTTAGCCATGGAAGCTAGCCTATTAGTAATGGTTGACTAATTATTTGATTCTATTGTGTTTTGGTTCAGTTTCTAATATTTGGTTTTATGTTTTAATAAATCTGGTTCTTCTAAATAATATTTGTTGCAAAGATAGTATGTAGGATTTAAAGTCATACAAGAAGGAAATTCAAGATTTTGTTTTGTGATTTTGTGATTTCTTAAGTTTGATTAAGTACATATTGATCTACATAAATTTATCTGATAATTTAGACTTATTGTGTATTTATAACAGGGCAAGTGTATGAAGACTTTGAAAGGCCATAGTAACTATGTGTTCTGTTGTAACTTCAATCCCCAGTCTAACCTTATTGTCTCAGGATCTGTAAGTATGCATTTCAGTCTCAAGCTAATTCAAAGTGCATTAGCCAAGATTTATTTGTATTTTTATAGGGGGCTAACTTAACTGACAATATTTGAAAACATTTTTAACATGTTTGCAGAGAGGGCTAATTGTTTCAATCTTGTATGCTTGTTGTTCTTTCCCCCATGGACACCCCTGATAAACTGGTGGACATAGCAAGCAGAACTTTACACCGAACTAAATGCCATATATTCAAACAGCTGATTATAGGTTTTATGCAGAATATGGTGAAGAACTTTGTAGTTTCAAGATAGATGTATTACTTACAGCACATTAAAATATTGGTGCTTACAATTTATATTCAATGTGAATCTCTAATTATTTTACCTGTTTTTTGGACATGACTTAGTCAGACATAATATCAGACCGAATTGAAATTGAAATTATGACACAGAATTTCAACTACCTCAAGTTGAGCTATTGTGATCATTAGTTGCCTGTCATCTATTGAAAAAGATTGTTTAATTGAATAAATCATGTTTCGATCTTATCTTTCTGACTACGTGAAGCTGCAAAAGTATATTAAAATTAAATGTGTCAAAAATGTAACATTGAGACTAAAAATCTTACATAGCCATAATCTATAGTAAAAATGAGTAACATTAAAAAAGAAAAGTAGAATATGACATTTTATAGCTATTGTCAGATCTACTAATCTGGTATATGTAGGTCAGGTTTGTAAAATTATAAAAAAAAAATGGGCACTTGTGTCATCAAATTAAGTCGGGTTTTTTAACGGCTATTAATGAAATGTAAAAAGTATTGTTTGAAAGTATTTGAAAGGATTTTAATTATTTTCATCCACCTATGCATCCTTTTCAGTTACTTGTTTTCTTTTGACAGTTCGATGAAAGTGTACGTATATGGGATGTGAAGACTGGCAAGTGTTTGAAGACACTACCTGCTCACTCTGACCCAGTTACAGCAGTGCATTTTAACAGAGATGGTTCTCTTATTGTATCAAGCAGTTATGATGGTTTATGGTAGGTTCTATATAATGCTCGGATTTACCCAGGTGATACGAGCAATGACGAAAATTTAGAGTTAAGTTGAATGACACGGAAGTCAAGAAGATGGTTGTCAGGTTAAACTGTCATTTTTGCCTGGCAGTCCTGTGGGGCTCACTTCACACTATTAATTAAATTACACACTATTAATTAAATTGAATATATATAAATTTACAAATCATAAGGTTTTTACAAGAGTAGGAATGGAGTACATGCAGATATTTTTAATGAATGCTAATACGTGAAGAATATTAGATCCACATAGACATCTGTGTATAAAATTATCGTTCATACATGAAAACTGAATTGCTTAGTATCTCCTAAATACTAGTGTAGCACTCATTATGTCTCCCCCAGGAGACATATTGTTTTTGCCCTGTCCGTCCGTCAGTCCGTACGTACGTCACACTTCATTTCCGAGCAATAACTGGAGAACCATTTGACCTAGAACCTTCAAACTTCATAGGGTTGTAGGGCTGCTGGAGTAGACGACACCTATTGTTTTTGGGGTCACTCCGTCAAAGGTCAAGGTCACAGGGGCCTGAACATTGAAAACCATTTCCGATCAATAACTAGAGAACCACTTGACCCAGAATGTTGAAACTTCATAGGATGATTGGCCATGAGGAGTAGATGACCCCTATTGATTTTGGGGTCACTCCGTCAAAGGTCAAGGTCACAGGGGCCTGAACATTGAAAACCATTTCCGATCAATAACTTGAGAACCACTTGACCCAGAATGTTGAAACTTCATAGGATGATTGGTCATGAAGAGTAGATGACCCTTATTAGCTCATCTGATTTTTTGAAAAAAAAATGATGAGTTATTGTCATCACTTGAGCGGTTGTCGGCGTCGGCGTCGGCGTTGCCTGGTTAAGTTTTATGTTTAGGTCAGCTTTTCTCCTAAACTATCAAAGCTATTGCTTTGAAACTTGGAATACTTGTTCACCATCATAAGCTGACCCTGTATAGCAAGAAACATAACTCCATCTTGCATTTTGCAAGATTTATGGCCCCTTTTGTACTTAGAAAATATCAGATTTCTTGGTTAAGTTTTATGTTTAGGTCAACTTTTCTCCTAAACTATCAAAGCTATTGCTTTGAAACTTGGAATACTTGTTCACCATCATAAGCTGACCCTGTACATCAAGAAACATAACTCCATCTTGCTTTTTGCAAGAATTATTGCCCCTTTTGGACTTAGAAAATCAGTTTTCTTGGTTAAGTTTTATGTTTAGGTCAGCTTTTATCCTAAACTATCAAAGCTATTGCTTTAAAACTTGCAACACTTGTTCACCATCATAGGCTGACCCTGTACAGCAAGAAACATAACTCCATCCTGCTTTTTGCAAGATTTATGGCCCCTTTTGGACTTAGAAAATATCAGATTTCTTGGTTAAGTTTTATGTTTAGGTAAACTTTTTCTCTTAAACTATCAAAGCTATTGCTTTGAAACTTGCAACACTTGTTCACCATCATAAGCTGACCCTGTACAGCAAGCAACATAACTCCATCCTGCTTTTTGCAATAATTATTGCCCCTTTTGGACTTAGAAAAATCATTTTCTTGGTTGAATATTATGTTTGTCAACTTTTCTCATAAACTATCAAAGCTATTGCTTTAAAACTTGCAACAGTTTTTCACCATCATAAGTGGACACTGTACATCAGGAAACATAACTCTATCCTGCTTTTTGCAAGAATGATGGCCCTTTTTAGACTTAGAAAATCATGGGTAGGACAATATTTCTATTATACAAAAAAAATCAGATGAGCGTCAGCACCCGCAAGGCGGTGCTCTTGTTGATTTTGGGGTCACTCCATCAAAGGTCAAGGTCACAGGGGCCTGAACATGGAAAACCATTTCCGATCAATAACTAGAGAACCACTTGACCCAGAATGTTGAAACTTCATAGGATGATTGTACATGCAAAATAGATGACCCCTATCGATTTTGGGGTCACTCCATTAAAGGTCAAGGTCACAGGGGCCTGAACATTGAAAACCATTTCCGGTCAGTAACTTGAGAACCACTTGACCCAGAATGATGAAACTTCAAAGGATGATTGGTCATGCAGGGTAGATGACCCCTAACGATTTTAGGGTCACTCTGTTAAAGTTCAAGGCCACAGGGGCCTGAACATGGAAAACCATTTCCGGTCAGTAACTTGAGAACCTCTCGACCCAGAATGTTGAAACTTCATAGGATGATTGTTCATGCAGAGTAAATGCCCCCTATTGTTTTTGGGGTCACTTCGTTAAAGGTCAAGGTCACAGAGGCCTGAACATTGATAACCAGTTCCGATCAATAACTTGAGAACCACTTGACCCAGAATGTTGAAACTTCATAGGATGATTGAACATGCAGAGTAGATGACCCCTATTGATTTTGGGGTCAGTCTATTAATGGTCAAGGTCACAGTGGCCTGTTCATGTAAAATCATTTTTTGGAAATAACTTGAGAACTACTTGACCTACAATGTTGAAACTTAATAGGATGATTGGACATGCAGAGTAGATGACCCCTATTTATTTTGAGGTCACTTGTTCAAAGGTCAAGGTCACAGGAGCCTGAACAGTGACTTGAGAACCACTTGGCCAAGAGTGTTGAAATTTAGCGGGATGACTGGACATGCCAAGTAGATGATCCCTATTGCAGCCAACCATCAGTGTCTCTTTGACTTTCGCTCCTGACCCCTATTGACTTCTTGCCTATAGGACTTTGCATTGGGGGAGACATGCGCTTTTTTACAAAAGCATTTTCTAGTTTGGTTTTGAAATGTGACTGAAAATCTGCTTTGCACAATAAAAGTACTGCACATAGACAGTATACGCAGTAATTTTCAGTGCGGTTAAGGGTTAGTGATGGCTGCTGACTTCAAATCACTTGCTCCTTACTGCTCTTTCATATGAGGAAGCCATCCAACTTGCTTTAATATGTAAGGTTGGTGGTTCTACCTCAGTCATCAAGGGCTGGAAAGTAACCATATGACCTATAATTGTCAGCCTGATGTAAAAACCCAACAAGGATGAAATATTCTTCAATGCATATTTACAGAGTACTCTATTTTTTCAGTCGTATATGGGATACAGCATCAGGGCAGTGTTTGAAAACATTGATAGACGACGACAACCCGCCTGTATCATTTGTAAAATTCTCACCTAATGGAAAATATATTCTAGCAGCTACATTAGACAAGTAAGTAATCACTGTCACATGTAATGGCAGTAATGCATTGACCTTTTCAGTTAAAACTTAACTTGAAGCTATGTTTGATCAGTAGTATGGGTGTTAAGCTTTGTTATGTTTGACCATGTCTGCAGGTCAGATCAGTTAGTGGTTTATACTTGAACTTCAGTGAAACTTACCTTTTTTTGGCTAGAAATTGATCTATATATTCCTTTTTACATTTACAAGACCAAGTCTCATGTTCTTTGTGAATTGTTAATCTTTCGCCTACTGCCATAAGCCTGAAGTGACTGCTTTGTTAAAAAAGATAAATTAGGTTAAAAAGCCTTCAGTAGTTTTGTGTTTAATTTGTCCAGTTTTTCTGCCATGCCTTGTAGATATGTTGTAGGTTCTACAAAACAAGTAAAAACACCACCAGTGGAGTTGTAGTCTTTGGCTGCTGATCAGCAGAATTCTGTTGAAACTAAAATAGTAATTAAAAAAACAAACTTTACTAGTTTACCATTTTGTTAAGTGTGAAACAAGAGCAGACCTTTTGTGTTGTCAGAACTAGTAAGGAAAGGTTAATGATGCTTTGTGTATTTTATTTTTTCAGCACATTAAAACTATGGGATTACAGTAAAGGAAAAGTATGTATCTTAGTTATAAATAGAAAGTATCTCTTTAAGAGATTATTAGAATGATTATTTTCTGTTTAAAAGAAGTGAATATGACATTGTTGTTTTGTCACAGCACCATAAAAGCCATCTTAATCATTTCTGCAGAATGATTATTGATAAATCATGTTTCCTGCCAAAAGGCTATTCGAGGGGATTTAAATTTGTGGATTTTGACATTTGAAAATAACTGAATGGGAAAATACTACCTTGGTTTTTTAGCTCACCTGTCACAAAGTGACAAGGTGAGCTTTTGTGATCGTGCGGTGTCCATCGTCCGTCCGTGCGTGTGTCCGTAAACTTTTGCTTGTGACCACTCTAGAGGTCACATTTTTCATGGGATATTTATGAAAATTTGTCAGAATGTTCATCTTGATGATATCTAGGTCAAGTTCGAAACTGGGTCACGTGCCTTCAAAAACTAGGTCAGTAGGTCTAAAAAAGGAAAAACCTTGTGACCTCTCTAGAGGCCATATATTTCATAAGATCTTCATGAAAATTGGTCAGAATGTTCACCTTGATGACATCTAGGTCAGTTTCGAAACAGGGTCACGTGCCATCAAGAACTAGGTCAGTAGGTCTAAAAATAGAAAAACCTTGTGACCTCTCTAGAGGCCATATATTTCACAAGATCTTCATGAAAATTGGTCAGAACGTTCACCTTGATGACATCTAGGTCAAGTTCGAAACTGGGTCACGTGCCCTCAAAATCTAGGTCAGTAGGTCAAATAATAGAAAAACCTTGTGACCTCTCTAAAGGCCATATTTTTCATGGGATCTGTATGAAAGTTCGTCTGAATGTTCATCTTGATGATATCTAGGTCGAGTTCGAAACTGGGTCATGTGCGGTCAAAAACTAGGTCAGTAGGTCTAAAAATAGAAAAACCTTGTGACCTCTCTAGAGGCCATATATTTCATGAGATCTTCATGAAAATTGGTCAGAATGTTCACCTTGATGATATCTAGGTCAAGTTCGAAAGTGGGTCACATGCCGTCAAAAACTAGGTCAGTAGGTCAAATAATAGAAAAACCTTGTGACCTCTCTAGAGGCCATATTTTTCATGGGATCTGTAGGAAAGTTGGTCTGAATATTCATCTTGATAATATCTAGGTCAGGTTTGAAAGTGGGTCACGTGCCATCAAAAACTAGGTCAGTAGGTCAAATAATAAAAAAAACCTTGTGACCTCTCTCAAGGCCATATTTTTCATGGGATCTGTATGAAAGTTGGTCTGAATGTTCATCTTGGTGATATCTAGGTCAAGTTCGAAACAGGGTCATGTGCGGTCAAAAAATAGGTCAGTAGGTCTAAAAATAGAAAAACCTTGTGACCTCTCTAGAGGCCATACTTGTGAATGGATCTCCATAAAAATTGGTCAGAATGTTCACCTTGATGATATCTAGGTCAAGTTTGAAACTGGGTCATGTGCCTTAAAAAACTAGGTCAGTAGGGCAAATAATAAAAAAACCTTGTTACCTCTCTAGAGGCCATATTTTTCATGGGATCAGTATGAAAGTTGGTCTGAATGTTCATCTTGATGATATCTAGGTCAACTTTGAAACTGGGTCAACTGCGTTCAAAAACTAGGTCAGTAGGTCTTAAATTATTAAAATCTTTTGACCTCTCTAGAGTCCATATTTTTCAATGGATCTTCATGGAAATTGTTCTGAATTTTCACCTTGATGATATCTAGGTCAGTTTTGAAACTGGGTCACATGCAGTCAAAAACTAGGCCAGTAGGTGTAAAAATAGAAAAACCTTGTGACCTCTCTAGAGGCCATATTTTTCATGAGATCTTCATGAAAATTAGAATGAGAATGTTCACCTTGATGATATCTAGGTAAAATTCAAAACAGGGTCATGTACCTTCGAAAACTAGGTCAATAGGTCAAATAATAGAAAAACCTTGTGACCTCTCTAGAGACCATATTTTTCAATGGATCTTCATGAAAATTGGTCAGAATTTTTATCTTGATAATATCTAGGTCAAGTTCAAAACTGGGTCACATGAGCTCAAAAACTAGGTCACTATGTCAAATAATTGAAAAAACGACGTCATACTCAAAACTGGGTCATGTGGGAAGAGGTGAGCGATTCAGGACCATCATGGTCCTCTTGTATTGAATATCCTTGAATGACTCAACTACGAAAATTAGTCACCCACGATATATTGATGATTTCACATTACATGTACTGCCGAATTCATTCCTGCTTACAACTAGTAAGCAGCTGGCCAGTGATTTAAAGTGTTTTAACTTACTTGCTGATATTCTACAAAAATCTTAGATTGCTGACTGCTAAAAATGTTCTTTTGAAGTATCATGAATCCTTGTATGAGCCTTAGAACAATAATTATTGCAGATTTTCTATCCCAGAGTTTTACAGTGTTAAAATTCCATCTTGTGATTAGTATCAGGTTTAATTGAATTTTGGTAGATGATTAAACAGTTTGGCATCTAATATTCTGATATATATTTCATTTGTTTTCAGTGTTTAAAAACATATACAGGACACAAGAATGAAAAATATTGCATATTTGCCAATTTCTCAGTTACTGGTGGAAAGGTATGTTACAGTTCTGTATCTTAAACCTAGAAATATCAGCTTTGTTCTTTACCATTTTGCAGTTCTGGAGTCCCAAACAAATCCTGCAAATTCTGAGGTATATATTATATGTGAATATATACATACAAACTTTGTCTTCCCAGTAAAGCTGGACAGTTTTCATATAATGTAAGCAATGTATTAGACTTTTAATGTCATAAAATGCTTCCATCAGTTTTGCACAAGAATGTTTTTTGCTTCTGACATAATTTCTGATACTTTTGCAACTGATTTACTGTTTTACAGTGGATAGTGTCTGGGTCAGAAGATAACATGGTGTATATCTGGAATTTACAGACTAAAGAAATTGTGCAAAAACTACAAGGTCATACAGGTAAGTACTTACACCTAATATGTACAGATAAACAATTATGTTCCAGTGCTGACTAACGTTTGTGTGTGTATTGCAATTATTAGTTTATATGTACAAATGAATGAAGCACTTGTAAAACCTTACTTTGCACATCAAATTCATGTAAATGTACTCACATTGCGAACCATATAATTAAAGCTGCTGGAAAAGGAATTTCTTACACTTATGCATACGTATGTTTAAATTTCATATTCACAATTAAAACTGTTATGTGTCAGGATGGAAACAGTAAGTTAATTCTTTTTTGTTTCCCAGATTAGCAAATTATGTTGATTTGTGGACTTAGTTAGAACGCTGATGTGCATTTTGTCAAAATTGTGGCCCTTTTTGTACCTAGAAAATTTTGTGTTTCTTGGTTAAATTTTTTGTTTAGGTCCTCCTTTTCTCAAAATCTATTAGAGCTACAGCTTTGAAACTCAGCACACTTGTTTATCATCACTAGATGACTATGTAGGCCAAGAACCATAACTCTGGTATGCATTTTGTCAGAATTATGGACCATTTTGTACTTGAGTTTCTTGGCGAAATTTTTTGTTTCGGTCCACTTTTTCTCAAAAACTATGAGTTACAGCTTTGAAACCTTGCAGGCTTATTTATCATCATTAGGGGACAATATAGGCCAAGAACAATAACTCTATCCTGCATTTTGTCAGAATTAAATTCTGAACTATAACTTTTCTTACATACTGACCAGCACTGTCTTGCAGACGAGCGATTGCACCCGTAGGCGGTCTCTTGTTAATGATTATGTTTGTTTCATTTAATAAAGTGAAAAGGCTTTTGAATAATCTTGTGTTGCTGTCTACAGACAGTTTTTGTTAACAATAATTGTTCTTTCATTCAAATTGATAAATGTGTTATATTAGTTTCATATTTAAGTTTATTGTTTAATCTCTTTTACAGATGTAGTGTTATGTTGCGCTTGTCATCCAACAGAAAATATCATAGCTTCAGCCGCATTAGAGAACGACAAAACTATAAAACTGTGGAAAAGTGACGTATAGCATACGTATGATAATCTCATTGTGTCATAACTTACATTGGGCAGCTGTTTCAGCAGCCATCCATAAACATCACAGTCATCATTCTGAAATTCATTCAGCAGTGTGACGAAATTCAGAGTGCAGAGAGGTGGATATGGATAGACTATTGTGCTCAAAATCTCATGCTTCACTTGATACTCTCATTCTGAAGGATAAATATTTCCTTTTCTTTCGCAAAGGAAATTTAACATTTCATGGTTGAATTTATTAAGGATGCACTTTCTGTTTCAAGCCACGTTTCTAAGGACAGAATCAAGATAAAAGTGAAAACTCTGTAATTTGATTTTGTGTTGACAAACAGTGGCCTATATTGTATTTTGACTATACTGTTCTACGGTCCTGTATGCCAGCAGAACTAAACAAGTTGAAAGTCTAAACATTTTGGTTTCAAATGGAGTGTACTGACAATTTGGTATATTTGTTTTTGTTACTACTGTCCTTAAAGGAATTAAGGCAAAAATGAGAACACAGCCTGCTCCATTACAATTTTGGCTTTTGAAAAGATGTTCTATAAATGTTTATTCAGGTTCAGGAGTGAACAAGTCCTTTGAATGATGATGATTGAATGAATGATTTTTTGGGACAGCTTGTACATGTATATGAAACAAATTGAAACCATTGTCTTAACCTTGCATTATGATAAGGCATGACAAATAGAGTCTAAACACTTGGTTTCGCTTTAGCTCTATGATTCCAGCAGATGTATAAGTTTTGATTCCAAATCTTTCATTTAATTTCGATGTAAAGGATATATGAAACCAAAAATTCCAGTCCTGTTTGACACCAGTATAACCTATGCTGTGTTGGTGTGCTATAAAATACAAATCAAATCAAATCAGCAGTAACTTGATTGTTGCAAAGGTAAACAAAGTTATACATGGATACGGTATTTTTTGAGTTATTTTTTGGTAACTGTAAAACTGTATTGTGTACATTTAGAGCGACAAAATGACCATTAGTCATTACAGTATTGTAGAAGAGTGGGTTGTAAAACGGACTTTGACATTTCTTTGCATAAGTATTAATGTACAGTCTGTGGAATTAATAAATAAGGGACTTTGCCATTTAGTTCATTCAGTCAGTAAAATTTGTATAGTATTTTTGTACATTAAATGTTGTTGTTTTTTTGGGTCATCTTGTTTCGTGCAATGTGTGGTAATACTGTTATACTTTAAAAGATGTACTATGCTCATACATCACCAAGATAATTTACCATTAAGATAGTGTTGTATATCTAGAAAATCCTCATTAAATGTATTCAGTTTTACTATAAACTGTGTGTGTAAAGTTGCGATTACAATTAAATGGCATTAAAAAAAACCTGCGGCAATTTGTGAATCAAACTGCCATTTTTCAGTGGCACTGCATATTCTCAATGTTTACTTACGCACTTTTTTTGTTTTAAGTATTTGAAAGCTAACACGCAATACTGCTGATAAAAACTTTTTGTACAGTAATTATTCAAATGTATTAAATTTGGGTATAATATATCTTTAATTACATGCTATTTTGAGAATATACCTACCAGGTATGTCAAGGAAGTATGTCTTAGTTCTGTAGAAAGTTTTTGAATTCTTTTAGGAAAACCAATACATGCATCTGTTAAGCATTTGTTAAGGTAACTGTTTGTTTTTTCCTTTAATGTCTTTGTTAAGTAGTTTCATAAGTTATTTTTCCACTTTTTCTTTAGAAATAAATTACACTTTTGTTTCATATGTTCAGATAACTAAAGTTTAAAGGGCAAGGAATGCCTGACATTAAGTTAATTGTGTTTTATGTGTATTTATGACGTCATTTACACTTGTGAATTCTTTATTTCGCAAATAACCTTTAAATTAGAATTATTTTATATGTTTCTTGCATGTAAGATCATTAATGAAAAAAGTTGAGATTTTTTTTTTACAGAAATAAGTAAATACAGTTCGGATATGTATCTAAAAATAAAGAAAATCCAGCATTTTGTTTTTTGTTAACATGAAAACAAAGTGGCCGCCATTTTGATCAAATATTTAAATGCTAATAACTTGTCATTTATAAGCCTATTTTGAAAATTCTTCCATTTTGTTAAATGATTTAAAAATTCCTAGCAGACTGAATTAATATAAAAACAGCATTTCCTTTTAAAATACAGATATTCTACTTGATTTCTGTCACATGGTTTGAAATTACAATTTGAAAGGAAACATCTATGGTTTCCAGACAGCAAATATTAGGAATGGAAGCCATCAAAATTTATGGCCTGACAAGTCGGGCTAGTTTTGAATTAAAATGAAAGTGTTCTGAATCTGTCACAATTTTCCAAATTTAGTAATTAGTACAGATAGCCCAGTCATTGTTTAATCATTATTGAAATCAGGTATGTCACTTAAACTTTAGTCAAACTTCGCTCCAACAGCTCGCTTTTTATACACCCGTTTGAAAAACGGGACGTATTATGGGAACGCCCCTGGCGGACGGGTTGGCGGGCGGGCGGGCGGCGTCCACAGACCTTGTCCGGAGCATATCTTCTACATGCATGAAGGGATTTTGATGAAACTTGGCACAGTTGTTCACCATCATGAGACGGAGTGTCATGCGCAAGAACCAGGTCCCTAGGTCTAAGGTCAAGGTCACACTTGGAGGTCAAAGGTCAAATTCAAGAATGACTTTGTCCGGAGCATATCTTCTTCATGCATAGAGGGATTTTGATGAAAGTTGGCACAATTGTTCATCATCATGAGAAGGAGTGTCATGCGCAAGAACCAGGTCCCTAGGTCTAAGGTCAAGGTCACACTTAGAGGTCAAAGGATACAAGAGTGAAAACTTTGTCCGGAGCATTTCTTCTTCATGCATAGAGGGATTTTGATATAACTTGGCACAAATGTTCACCACCATGAGGCGGAGTGTCATGCGCAAGAACCAGGTCTCTAGGTCTAAGGTCAAGGTCACACTTAGAGGTCAAAGGATACAAGAATGAAAACCTTGTCCGGAGCATTTCTTCTTCATGCATAGAGGGATTTTGATATAACTTGGCACAAATGTTCACCACCACAAGACGTAGTGTCATGCGCAAGAACCAGGTCCCTAGGTCTAAGGTCAAGGTCACACTTAGAGGCCAAAGGTCAGATACAAGAATGACTTTGTCCGAAGCATTTCTTCTTCATGCATGGAGGGATTTTGATGTAACTTGACACAATTATACACCATCATGAGACGAAGTGTCATGCGCAGTTCCCTTCTTTAGAATTACTTCCCTTTGTTGTTACTATAAATAGCTTATATTGTAACTTTTTCATTACTAGTCGTAGGGAAAAATCGAGACCACTTTTCTGTAGTACAACATGCATGCTACATCCAATTTTGAGGTGTATTTTGACCAGTCTCTACCTGGTAAAGATTTTTGTGTGGACTTACAATTTTTTTTTTTATTTTATTTTTTTTTTTTTTTAAGATTAACTTCCCTTAGTTGTTACTATAAATAACTTATATTGTAACTTTTTTATAATTGAACGTAGGGAAAAACCAAGACCACTTTTCTGTGGTACAACATAGATGTTACTTTCCAATTTTAGGTGTATTTTAAGGTATCTCTACCTGGTAAGGAGTTTTTTTGTGGACTTAGAAAAACAAAACACTTAGTTATTACTAAACAACCACAAAATTAAAATTCCATTTGCAAATACAGGTGCTAGAGTAAAGAAATTTGCTGTGACGGGCGTATATTGTGACATTCTTGCACTCTTGTTGGTATTTGATTGATAAAAACAACACAAGGACTTCTGTTTAACAGCTTATAATTAAAAGACATTTACATTCATATAGATGTGAAAGACAATTGTGTCAACTGGAGGTTATGTATAACACTATATTTAGTTTTTTTTGTAGGCAAAGTAATTCATCAACAAACCTAGATTTTGATAAAAATTACATTATTCATCATTTTCCAAAAGATTATTTTCGTAATACTTAATCATGGCTTTTTTTTGGATGAAACTTTATAATGTTTGAGGGGAAAAAAAGAGACAAAATATTTATTTGCCAGTTGTTTGGTGCCTATGGTAAACAAAATATAGAATTTCAGATATATAAATGCTATTAAGTGCAACATAAGCTATGAATTGTAAATCATTTTTCAATACATAATTAACATTGTAAATGACCTTTGTATAAATTTTCATTTTTATTAGGACCTGTGCATATGTCTTCATTGCCATTGTCAACCCTTTATCTAGATAATAATAAACTTTAAACTGTGTTACAACTTCTGCTTGTTTTCCATCTTTGTTCCTATTGTACATGAATGCAGAAATCAGTCCTCTGAACATTGCAAGACTTACTAAATCCTCTAGTAGAGAACATTCAGATGGCAAGCTATGGTCAAGTCATTCTGCCTTTCCAGTGTACTGTGTGTGCTTTAAAAAGGACTTTGAACCAGACAACCAGTGTTCTCTGTCATTTCATCAATGCAAATTATAGAAGAGTGACCTGAATTAATTTAGGGTATTGTTCCAAGGGAGGACCTTTAGAACGGCCTTTCATGATGCTTTACCAATATAATCTTTGGAGGTAATTTTTCATCAGACTTGAAGACAAATTAGGTTGAAGACTCCTTGTATAGCTGCAGAATAGGCAAAACTTTTTATATATCAGATTATTGTCCTAGGATGACTGCCCTAATTATGTCTCCCACCACACTGTGAAGTGGGAGACATATTGAATTACTGTCTTTACTAATCTGCCTTTTTAACTCTTGTCCACGCTCTAAGTCGTAACATTTTTCATCCTATCTTTACCAAGGCTTGAAACAAATTGTTTTATGACCATAAGTCATCACCCAAGATCGATAACTAGCCAAATCGGCCCAGGCATTTCAGTATTATGGCCCTTGAATTACCGAAAATCAACCTTTTTACTCTCGTCCGCGCTCGAAGTCAAACAGTTCTCATTTGATCTTAACCAAACTTGAACAAAATGTGTTTGCCAACAAGTCCATGGCCAAGTTCGATATCTGTAAAAGCAGAAATTTTCGCGAGGGTTTAATTTTCGCTGTATTCGCGAGGCCCTAAATCTCGTGAAAATTAATCCTTCCGTAAATATTCACCATTAGTATAATTCAAATTCAAGTACGATAACATTTTTACAATTTCATGAATATTAAACCTTGCTACTGTACACAAAATTTCAAATTCGCTAAATTTTGACTCGGTGAAAATATGTGCATTTACAGTAATAGCCAAATCACCTTGGGCACTTCAGGATAATAGCCCTTGAATTACACACAATCAGCCTTTTTACTCTTCAAAGGTATATTTGTAGAGAGTAAACAGTATATAAAGACAGACTTACTAGTTAGATGGTTACAAATAAACTTCTTTCGTAGGGTTATTGTGATCATAATCTGCGTACTGTATTCATATACGCCCAAGAATCTGTATTGGTTCATAGGCTTGTTAACACTCCTTAAATATTTTATTTTTCGGTTCTGTTTTCAATTATGTTTGCTTGAAAATGTTTCACTCTATGTGTGTACAAAGAACATTTTGAAATATGTATTGTTAAACTGACCATTGAGTTTTTATAAATTATTGCTTTGTAATTCCAGAATTCTCATTATGACATTATTTGGTAGTCTAAAGACACACTGTGCGACTAAGTATATTCAAATACGCTTTACTATTTACTGCAATATCCTGTGTCAATTGGTAAAACTGTAAAATTATTCAAAGAGGTTTTGAGACACACCTCATATTTATTGTCTTGGCCTTTGAAAATAGGCTGGAAGTTCTGATATTCTATAAGGCAATGATTTGTATCAAACTTTTTTAAAATCCTAAACGATACGATGCGGACACGAAACATGATTTTGACTATGAGTCGAAATGGCATGCAGTTAAGGTAGTTCTGCACGATTGATAAACCGAAAGTGATGGCGTAACGTCATTTATCGGAAAAAACGTAGAATAAAGCCTGGGTTCGGCGTACGGAATTGAAAACCATTTTATGAATTAAGGTAGTTCTGCACGTTTGGATAGAATTTATTTCTACAATGCAGAATTTGATTAAACTCTGATTTTCAAAAAATCAGAACTATACCTAGAAATTCAGCAACTAAAAAAAATAAGGGTCATGTACTTGATTTTATGCTAGACTGTTTTGAAAATATGGACCATAAGCAATATTTCATAATGGGAGTCTACGGGGAAATCAACTATCCTAACATTTTCCGCAATAGAAATTTTTCTATACAATGTAGATTTTGATAAAACATCTCAAAGTTGTTAAAAAGACGATGGCCTGGTATTTGATGAAATAAAATGTATAGGCCAAGTGCTTAGTTTTGAGATATGTGACCAGGACTAAAGCGAAACCGGACATTTCACCAAATTTTACGACATTATTTTGGGTTTTTTATGTGTCATATGTTTTAATACATATTTTGACTTTAAAATATAGCAACAGTGCAATTGTAATAAATTGACTTATAGGTTGCGATTCATTCATAAAATGAATTTCATTTCCCGTACCCGCCCGAAAATTCCCCTAGGCTTTAATTCTAGGTTTTGCGGATAAAAATGACGTTACCCATCACTTCCGTTTAATCAAAACGCGCAGAACTACCTTAATGAAAGCATTAAGATAATTCATTACAATTGCACATTACTATATTTCTAAAGTCAAAATATGATATTTTTCAGCAAATCACACGTTAATTAATCAAAATAATGTCATAAAATTAGCCGAAAAATATTCGGTTCAACTTTAATCATGGTCAAATATCACAAAAATAAGCACAAGGACCATACATTTATTCACCACATTAAAGCATAAGTGTATTAACAACTGTGAGAAGTTTAAGCAAAATCTACAATGTAGAAAAAATTCTGTTCGCGAATGTTTTGAAAGTTATGATTTTCCCATAGATTCCAATTAAGAAAAATTGCGTGAGGTCCAAATTTTTCAAATCAGGCAAACAAAAGATCAAGCGCTAGACCCTATCCGTTTCATTAGCTGAATTTTCTAGGAATATTCTGAAAGTTTTGAAAAATAACAAAGTTTGATCAAATTCTAAATGTAAAAAAAATAGATCAAATGTGCAAGCTACCTTAAACTGTTTTGATCACATATCGATATCGCCATGTTGCTAAGGTATTGGGAGTTATGGCGTCTATATCTTACAACGCGAATGGATGACATAGTAAAGTAATTGTTTTGTGCGAATCAATCTAACCTCATTTGACCTTTTGACCCTTGGTCAGGACTGGTCACTGCCGGCCAAATTTAAAATCCAACAGGTTTTAAACCACCAATTAAAATTTTAAATACATATGATATAGAATGAAGTTTAACAAAATAAAATATAGGTTTGAAAGGAAGAAAGAAAGAAGATTTACTGATAATATAAACCCCCATTATGTTATAACAAAAAATGGAAAAAATGAAAAAGCTACCTTTCATCTGTGGAAAGAAAAATAAAATTTTGTTAAAATACAGGGGAATTTTAATATTCCAAAGAATGTTCCCTTTTAAAATTACCTAAGAAAGGTTTAAACACTTCCAGATTAATTATTTGGGCCAAAATCCCCAGAAATGGACCCCCTTCAAGAACGGGATCAGTATGTATGGCCCCATGATTTTTGCTAACAGCGTTAAAAAAAGGGTACTGTGATAAGCAAATGCTTTCCAATTTAAATAAAACAAAACCCAAAAAAAATTTTGGGAAAAAATTGCAAAACATTTAGTTGTGAAACCTTAATTAAAAAAATACCACTTGGATTGGGAAAAAACAAAAACAAAAAACGGGGAAAAGGGGGGAAAAACCCCCGGAATCACAGGGGGGAGAATTAGCAAAGAATTACCAAACCAATTAAAAGGAAATTAGAAACGAAGAGTGAAATTAATGAAATTGATGATACTGGCAGCTGTTAGTTTGACAGCAAGTTTTTCAAAAAAAAATAAAGGAAAAAGTACTTGTTAACTGTTATTGATATATTTTGTAAATATGCTTTGGGTTTTTCCATAAAAAATAAAACTGGAGAATCTGTTACTGAAGCATTTGAAAAAATAATTTTAGAAGGACGATTTTCCAGTAAATTTATGGTAATGAAGGACAAGCATTTTATAATAAAAAGTTTGAATCATTTTCTAAATAAAAAATAAAATTAATATGAACCATAATTTAATGAAGGAAAGGCTGTAGTGATTGAAAGATTTAATAGAAGTTAAAAAGAATAATTGGAAATAGTTTAACAGCAAATCAATACTTATACATAATTAAATAATTTGCAGGATATGGTTGATAAATATAACAAAACAAACATTCTAGTATAAAAATACACCAACCGAAGCTAGTAAAAACTTAAATAAAGGTACTGTTTACTTTAATTTATATGGTGAATTAAACATACCAAGAGAAAAACAAAATTTAAAATTGGTGATCGAGTTTCGCTTAAGACAAACTTAAAAGACATTTTGAAAAAGGATATACACCAAACTGGAACAGAGGAAATATTTATAATTTTATAAAATAATAATACAAATCCCAAACATACACTATAAAAGATTAAATGAGAAATAATTCAAGGTTCATTTTATGACCAAGAACTTTTACCATACTACACAAGAGGTTTTATTAGAATAGAAAAAGTTATTAAACGAAATTATAAGAAAAAGCAAGCTTTAGTAAAATGAAAGGTTACAATGAAAAATTTAATAGATGGGTACCATTTTAGCGATCTTTGAACAAATTTAATTTAGAAATAAAAAGTATTAATTATATAAATGACAATAAAAATCTAATTTCTAATAAATAATGGAATAGAAAACAATAGATCAATTAATTATTCACTTAACTAAACTAGCTAGCTGCTTACAGCAAAAGTTATAAATTTTGTGGGAGAGTAAGATACGGATTATATATTTCAGCAGTGTCTTTGGTTTTCAGCTGCTTTTAGTTTATCCTAATGTAGCAGTTGCTGGTGCTGTTCCATTCAGTAATTTACCATATTTACTAACAGACTAAAACTTGACGACAAGAAATTTATTTAAAAACACATCATCACAAAATAAACAACTTATTAACAAAGCACGATTGAAAAGTAAATAAAGAAGAACCAAATAAAGTTATTCAGATAATTTTACAATACTATTTTAGAAAATGCAGAAAGAAAAAAAATTATTCAACACCTCATGAAATGCACATGAAGGAATTTTTAACTTAATGGAATATAAAAGTAAAAAAGGAAGAAGAACTGTAGATAAAGATTATAAAGATTTTTGAGGGTTCTATAAGCATTTTATATAAAATGAGGAAAAATTATATCAGTTGAAGGCAATATTGCATCAGGAAAAAGTAACGTTTATAGAAATTATTAAAAGAATATAATCCTAATTATTAATATAAATTCCAGAACCAATTTCACGAATGGGCAAAATGTTATAAACCCAACGGAAAATTCATATAACCTTTTTTGAACTCTGCTCAAGAACCTTCCAAATATTTATTCCCGTTTCAGCTAACAACTTTAAACAGTCATATAAAAATGTTATCTTCTGCTAAACAGTTTGATGGTGTTTCTGTCCTGAACGGTGTTTATATACACTAACAGTAAAGTTTTTACAAAACAACATCACGACAACGGTGGTTATACATGACCCCGATTGGGCAGTATACAATCTTTTCTTAACTGATCATAATTATAAAACCATATGGAAAAACCCAATTGATGGATTGTTATGTTAACACCGACCCAGAAATATGTATTTAAAAACTTACAAAAAAGAAACAGAACGAATAAAACAAAGTTGGGTTTAGATTATTTAGAAACCTACACAAAATACAATGAAAATGGTAAACAGAATGTTTCAAGAGTTAATTAAAAATTTTAACAGTTGATAACAATTTAGAAAAAATGACTTTTAAAATCTTATTACAAAAGATATAGATAATATAAACAAATTACTCAAATCAATATAATTTCATTACGTGCGTTTTTAAAGATTTTTTTCTAAAGTATATTATATTAGAGGGTTAATAGAAAGGTAGATAGAATGATTATGCCAAAATTTTATCTAGCACTTTAGGAGAAATAATGAAAATGTATCAAAACATAATATTTTTACTATTTTAAAAAATCCCCCAAAAACGTTATATTCCTATACTCCCAAAAAGCGTATATTAAATCATGCAATGCCTATGCTACTAAAAGGGTTTGAGTGATTTAACAACATCAAAATCAAACATTAATCATGTGTATGATTTGGTAAAAACTGGGGTTGAGTGTTTTTTCATAACAAAAAAGTTTATGATTTCAATCATGCATATGCCTATGACATACTCAAACGGTTGAGTGATTCTAACACATGAAAGTATTATGATATTCAACCATGCGTATGAGTATGGCATACTCAAACGGTTGAGTGATTCTAACAACATGAAAATATTATGATATTCAACCATGTTATGGTTAACATTCTTTCTTGAAGTCTTCCGATGATATATTTTGTGTTAAACGTTCGTTTGTCTTTATATAAGTCTTGGATTTTTCACGTTGTAATTCGTCTGGTTAATAATATCTTTGTAGAATTCTTGAATACCTATAAAATAACAAATAACATTAAAAACCCATATCAACATACTTATTCTACAACGTATAAATAGTAAATAATAAAAAACTGGGTAAAGAGTTAAACATATAATTATTTTCTTAAGCTTGTTAAAAACCGCCTCGGTAGCCTAGTGGTGAGCGTCCGCTTCAAGTGCGGGAGGTCGTGGGTTCAATCCCCGGCGAGTCATACCAAAGACGTTAAAAATGGCACAAGCAGCTTCCTCACTTGGCGCTCAGCATTATGGGATAGTGCTAGGACTGGTGGGGTATCATGCCACGTGTCTACGGCGTGATATTCCAGTGAGGCAGCAAAATAAGTTGGACATTGTGCTCACTGCTACAAGCAGACACTGTCGTTTTATGACTGGAAAATTATTGAAAAAGACGTTAAACCGAACACACACATAAGCTTGTTAACAAATAAAAAAATAATAAAATAAAACTTACATTTCAGTTGTTTATAATTCCACTTTTTTCGTTATAATACTTAAAACAGTAAAGAATGTTATGTGTATTGATAAAACTAGTCGTAACCGGCTGATGCAATATTGCGAAATACTATAATGGAAACCCAATATCTGTTTACCGGAGGCTAAAACTATTTTGTAAATTGTTTTTTCGGTCCGGGTGTAAAGTTTTTATAAGGCTTTTTTAAGATATTTTGAAGTTAAATATGTATTTTCTCAGTACTTTATGGAAGTTAAAAGCTCCCAGGACTTACGTTCATCAAAACCGAAGGTTTTCACAATGAGTTGTCAAAACCTGTGGATTTAAATTGGCCGGCATTGACCAGTCCTGACCAAGGGTCAAAAGGTCAAATGAGGTTAGATTGACTTCGCACAAACAATTACTTTACTACTGATGACTTGAAGATCAACCTTTCGGGCAGATCATGGTCTGCACTGTTCGCTATTCAGTCAGTATATTTTAGTGAACACACCTTCGAATAATAAATGGTACTATCCAACTTGATTGATAGACCAGTCCATGTTTTAGCTCACCTGAGCCAAAGGCTCAGGGTGAGCTATTGTGATCGCTCACCGTCCGGCGTCCGTTCGTCCGTCGTCCGACCGTCCGTCCACACTTTCTTTAAATAACAGCTCCTCCTAAACCACCTTGCCAATTTTTATAAAATTTCACAGGGATGTTCCTTGGATGGTCTTCTTTAAAAACTGTTCAAAGAATTCAATTCCATATAGAACTCTGGTCGCCATTTCAACCGAATGGAAAAACTTTAAAAATCTTCTTATCCAAAACCACAGGTCATAGGGCTTTTACATGTAGCATCAGATTGTTCAAATTATTTCCCTAGGGTCAAATATGGCCCCGCCCTGGGGTCACACATGGTTTACATAGACTTATATAGGGAAAACTTTGAAAATCTTCTTGACCAAAACCACAAGTTATAGAGCTCAATATTTGGTATGTGACATCACCTAATGGTCCTCTATAAAGATTGTTAAAATTATGCCCCTGTGATGAAAAGAGGCCCCGTCCCGGGGGTCCCAAATTTTACCTAAACTTGTATTGGAAAAACAAATAAAAAATCATCTTGACTGAAACAAAAAGACCTAGGCCTTTGATATTTGGTATGTAGCATTGTCTTATGGTCCTCCACCAAAATTAATCAAATTAAAATCCTGGGATGAAAAGAGGCCCCGCCCCGGGGGTCCTAAGTTTTACATAGACTTATATAGAAGAAAACTTTAAAAATCTTCTTGTAAATTGGCACAAAAGTACACGTAAAAGCTATGTTTTTAGAAAAACGAATCAATGACATTTGTAAGAACACGAAGTGTTCATGGAGAATGGTTAATGTGGAATGCGCCTATTTTGGAGTTATTAGGTTTCGTTTCGACATTTTGTTGAAAATATAAAATTTAGTATATTCCTCATATAATGCATATTTTACATTTTTGATATTTCTGTAACTGTTTTCTCTACAAACCGTCAAACACGACCATTGACATCCATTTTTGATGAACCATGAGTTGACGTCCGTCAGACTGTTTTCGTAAATCGTTCTTTTCAGTCAACAAGTATCTATTTGCTTGTTGCTCATCATATTTTCATTTAAAAATGTTTTTGAAATGATGTACAATTTGTGGAGATCATTTTGACGTTGAAGTCGATATCTATGTTAAAAAGTGACATCAGAGCGACAAACATGACGTTTAGTTTTGAATAAAAAGTTTGCGTTAATCTTGTCTCATGTAAAATCCAAACGATAGAATTTGACAAAAAAAAAAAAACAGACGTGATGATGAAAACTTTATTTTCTGTCGATTGGAGGAATAGATCTATGGGGTCACCGAATTCATTTTCGCGTAAAATTATTTAACGTACCCGTCTTTCCTGGGAAGAACCAGTACAGGTCTCTTAGTTAGGTGGGAGACACTCGAGAACATCTCAGAAATTTCTAGAGCCTGACCGGGATTCGAAACCCACACCTTTGGATTGACAGTCAAACGTGTTACCGCTCAGGTGTCATTTTGGCGTCTTACCAAATAAGGTCTCAAAATGTTCGTCGCTACCCAGGCTCAAAGCCAAAGGAAACTCGCAACACCGGTTAAAGGTTCGAAACATTCGAAAGTTCAAACTCTCCGAAAGGTTTACTTTTTATTTTGGTCTTACTTTGAACATTAAGTGTGACGCAAAGAAAATATATCTTCTTTAATGAAAGGCTTCAAACTTAATTCCTTCGGTCTGCAAGGCTAGCATTTGGTCTGGAGATCTTGGTAAGGGCATTCTTTTTCTTCTATTTTTATTTCACAGAAATTATGCATACTGAGAGCGGAAAAGGTTCAAATTTGTAGAAAGTAGAAGTCTCACACAAAGAAAATACATTTGGACAATTTTCGTTCGTCCGTACGCAATATACCAGCTATTCATGTACTATAAGAAATGCCTCTTAAAAATAGAAAACTTCTAATTTCAACAGACAGTAGAAAACAACTGTTTCGAACTTAATATGAAATGTGCTGTAGACCTTTATCTAAACGAATGAGCAGGTATTGTTCCTTCAGAGGGGTATTAGTATTAAGCCATGTTATTGGATGTATTATGAAGATCAACACTATAATAGAAGAAATAAGTTATAGACTGTCTGTCTGTGTGTCTGTCTGTGTTCGTCCGTCTGTACCCATTATAAGACGTTCTAGCGCTTGTAAGCGGTGAAAATCCGTGTTTTTCCGTTAATTTCACCTAATTGTATAAAGAAGGACAGGATAGAAATATCTTAAAGAAATAACATTTATTAATTAGCTAGAGATGTGTTAATTGATATGAAGATTTAATGTCTTATGCCGACTCGATTCCGTCGGTAAAGTAATGGGATAATAAACTTAAGATTTTCTTCGAAATTTGGCACAGGCTCAATGGTGACCTAGCATTATGGTTGTTGTCTTTACATGTAACCAGACATAGAACTACATGATCATGCCATATACTGTAAACCTAGAAATGTTCGCGGATACTATATTTCGCGTTTTCCAAAACATGAACATTTTCGCGGATACAAATCTTCGCGGAATCATATCCATCGCGAATCCCGCGAATATGAAGTCGCAAGTGAACATATTTAGTATTATAAGGTAAGTATCACTGCATAGTTGCATTTATAGTATTCTCGGAAACATTCAGTTTTATTGTATCCTTCAATTATAAATGCACCCTAATCCTTTTCATCCATATCAACGGTTATTAACACCTCCAATTATTGACAGTCAGTAAATCGCTGTTATTACACTGTCATTTGTTTCCCATTTAAATAGGCGATTAATCCACACTTTGCAGAAATAGACACAATATTTTACTTACAAATAATATATCGTATTGGCTGCCGACTGCAAATTGCATGTTTATGTCGTTCGATAGATGCATATTGTTTTTGTTTTATCCCCTGTTTGTCTTACGGATCGATATTGAAAATGCTGTTGCCTCATAAATAAGTAAATTGTAAATCAATTGAAATAATGTGGATTTGTGCACTCATGTTATACAATTACGGTGCTAGAATATGAATTATTAATATCCAGGTATGTGTAAGCACAAGACCATTTTATAGCGATCTATATAAGCTGAAGCTAGAATATTTCGCGTTTTTGTTAGAACAGAGTTTTTCGCGGCTATTTAATTTCACGGAAATATACTACCCGCGAAAGGCGCTAATTTAAAAAGCGCGAAAACAATTCTAGGTTTACAGTATATAAATATATTGCAGCACGGGGGGTCAACACAGCACGAAAACATAGCGAATGTTTTCATATTTTATGAAAGATAGGTGCCTTTTCCAAACTTTTATGGATTCGGTGAAAAAGTCTATAAGTTATGAAACAGTAGAAATGAGCTTAGGCAAAATACGAAAAATATGTCAATACTGCGCATGCTCTAACGGAACGCACCAGAACGATATTTTCACATTTGGCGTTGTTTCGTTCCGTCGTTGTGGCGGGGGCGCCAGAACGACAGAACGCCAAGACGACGTTTTTTTAGGGAGCCGTTTATAAGTGTCGTTCTTCCGTTCTGTCGTGTTGCATTCTTCGTGATATCGTTTTGGCGGGGGCGCCAGAACGAGAGAACGAAACAACGCCAAAAGAGGAAAACGTCGTTCTTTCGTTATGGCGGGGGCGCCAAGACGACGTTTTTTAGGGAGCCGTTTATAAGTATCGTTCTTCCGTTCTGTCGTGTTGCATTCTTCGTTATATCGTTTTGGCGGGGGCGCCAGAACGAGAGAACGAAACAACGCCAAAAGAGGAAAACGTCGTTCTTTCGTTATGGCGGGGGCGCCAGAACGACAGGACGACACTGGCAGAAATCAGCCACCATAGGGAGCCGATGCTCATCGTCTCCCAGGTAAAGACAAGTCGAAAGATTTCCTGCGGCCAGAAGTTATACAGACCAGAAATTGTTGATAGTATAACTTATGGGTGAATAACGTACTTGTTTTGTTTCTATTATACCATTGCGCTTTAAT
This sequence comes from Mercenaria mercenaria, assembly GCF_021730395.1. Lineage (NCBI taxonomy): Eukaryota > Metazoa > Mollusca > Bivalvia > Venerida > Veneridae > Mercenaria > Mercenaria mercenaria. The sequence goes on along the minus strand of NC_069375.1, from coordinate 9,930,228 downwards.
GTAAGAAATATTACTCCATTCTACATGATTTACAAGCAGATATATGAACTATGTATTTCTTAATTCTGGACGTTTTGTTTTGAGCAAAAATAACTATATTTCCCTTTCATGTATAACATAACTTTAAGCACAACTTGGTCACATTCCTTGACTATTGAAATACTTTACTAGAGCTTTCACAAATGTGATTCATGCCTTCACCTGGACTTGCTTGACAACACAGGACCATAATCTAGGAAATTGAGGAGCAATTAACATGAAAACCCTTATGCACAACAAGGTATCAATATTGATCATTGCTGAAAGTTTGAATAAATTATATGAAGTAATGAATGAGGAGTCTAAGTCACAAACATTTCTCTATATATCATATAAAGTGCTAGCTATATTGCAAAAACGGCGTTCCATAAATGCGATAAGCCAATCGCATATCGGTAAAAAGTCGCGTGAAATCACCCAGTCCCCATGTGCTATACTACTTGTTGCATTCCAATATACCTGCGGAGATAATAAGAAGATATACACCATGTACACGAAATAGACTGGTGCATGGTTTTCGTATATTTTTGATGTTTACAAATGAGTAAGTATCTTTTTTTCATTGAGCACAATCCCTTTGCAAAGTGCTTCCTTTAAAAAAAAACAAAATGTGCTCACAGATAACTCGAAGTGTACCTTCGACGAGATACAAATATGGTGACAGTATACATGGAAAATAAGATATGTCTATGTAATTTACACAGAAGAGACACGCAGAATATGGATTAGTTTTCGCTGAGTCTCTTTTGCTTCTTTTTTTTAAGTCTATTTCTCTTATTACATGTGTGACATAATAACAACTTTAGGGTTGGGTTGCGCGGATTACAAATACATTTATTCTTTCACTATTTGAACATGATTTTATCTTATTTTAATCTCTGTTCATTGTACTAAATACTGTTTATGCCGTAAAGAATTAATTTGTTCATAATACGTTATTTAAATTTATGTCTTTCACTTTACTGTCTATGTTACGTATTTAGGATGAATTTTGTATTATTAAGAGGTTAGAGGACCATAGGACCATATGTAAGACTGGCTGTAGCCAAATATGTTATCCTCTTTAAATTAACGCTTATTATTATTATTATTATGATAAAAGTAGATAAAGCTCGTCAAATTAAGGTAATCTGAAACCAAAAACGAACACTGCATGAATGGAAACGATCGAGAAAAAAAGTTCTCTAAAAAAGTTCCCCCATGCGATTCGAACTTGTTCCGTTTAGGGTCCGGAACCATACTGCTCTACCAACTGCGCCACTCCGTCATTTGTTAATCATATTATTAGTTTAAGCAGTATTTATTGAGAAAACTGCACATATCACAATATACATGAATTTTGTATATAAATGGATTAGAAAACAAGTTTACAAAAACTTATAAATCATTTTGTTAATATATAAGTTTGTTGTATACAGTTTAATAACGTATTTAAAAAAATGATTAAATTTTACCCGTCAGGCTTAGGGGTCAGTGACTAACAATAGTGAACATATTTAAGAGGCCCGTCTGTAGGAAATTAATCTTTTTTTACATTGAATTCGAGGAAATCGACAAAAACGCATTTCGACACCCTCTAAAAGAAACAAACGAGTTTGTAAACTGTAGGGCCTATTCGATAACACTACTTGTCGTTCAACGATTCCAACAAAAGTTAGATTTTTTTAATGATTATATACCCGAATAGATTTGGAAAATTAGGGAGTCCTTGTCAATATATCAAACATGACAAACAACTTTATCTAACTTTACGAATTTTCTTTTTTCAAAATTATTCCACAAAATTGAGTTTGCATTGTCATAGAAACGTTTCCACCGACACTATAATGACTTTTGTAAAGGGAGATTAGTTAGAATATTACATATGATAAAACCGTAATAATAATAATAATAATAGCTCTATTTAATAAAGGTAGCAGAAAAATTGTAAATGCATTCTAATATGAAAATGAAACTTACACATGTACTTATTTTCAGTATGACTTTTCAGTTAACAACAACAACAGCAACATATATATATATATAAAGAATAAAAAAAAGTGCATCAATGATTGATTAATTAAAAAAGCGTCCCAGTTATGCCGACAGATACTTACATAATATATGAAAATTAAAGAGAATAACGTGAAACAACGGCAACAAACGTAAACGGCGTAAATGTAAAACTGCGAAGAACATGTTTCAGAATTGGACTGTAACATGAACAAATGTTAACTTTGGTAGGTATTTTATTCCAAATATGTAACGCTGAAGTACGAGAACGAATCTTTCGAGGTTTTATACGCGAAATAACATGTTTCTGGCCCTTTGGTCGTAGATCATGCAACTTATGATTCATTTATTATATTTCAGCCATGTAGATAGGCACCATGTAATATGTATAGCTTTGTTAACTATCACTGCAGTGCGACATTTTACCCTGTTTTTAAATTCTAGTGTAGGTGATCTTATTGGTCTGTTAAGAATAATCTCGGGCGGTCTTTTTGGTATTATTTGTACTTTGTTTATATAACATTTTGTATCTTTTCCCAAAACAGTACAACAGTAATCGAGAATGGGAAGGATATATATGCATTATAGTACAGCAATTTTACTTCTTCGTTTAGATAAAAGATAATATTTTTCAGAAGTGCCACTTTTACATACATTGTCTATCTGAGCATGCCAGTTAAGTGTATAAATTCCTTATTTCTTTGCATATTTTCTAGCTTTGTGTCGTTTATCAGTTTAATTTTAGACCGAAGAACCGATTATACATTTTGTTTTTCTTCGGGTGTAAGGACATGTTGTTTAAATTGACACTGCTCAGATAAGACTTGAAATGACTTGGTGTATTTCCAGAATAATGGTATAATATCAACTATTCAAGTAATATTCATGGTGGACAAGATCAAACGCCAGTTTTCTTAAATCAGGGAAAATCGTTCCCATTATTTTTCCACTATTAATATCTTTGATCGAAGCATCAGTTTGGCAAACTGCAACACCATGACAAAACAAGGACAAATACATGATCATCATCATCATCATCATCATCGTTATTATCAAAGAAGTATTTTTCAAGGGGGGTATTCGATCTACTCCTTACCATGGAAAAAAAATGGCGGCCAAAACTGAAAACGTGAGTTTTTCTTACTTTTTCGCTTTTTCAAGGATATCTAGACAATAACACATGTCTATCAACCTGCTCCACTGTTTTCTCTATCTACCGGTACCTTTCACTTTGGAAACAGCACTTTAGTTTGTCTGGAATGCTGGTCATGAGATTTGAATCGATGGAAAATCCTCCGGTAAACACGGGATAAGGAATAGTGCGACTTGCAAAAATGGTCTTTTTTACCTAATATACCGAAGGTTGTAAGCTATTTTTCTGATTTGAAGGAATATTTCCACATACTTATCTAATACTGTTTAGTTTTGAGCAGATCATTGTTCGTATTTTCACAAAAACACAATTTTTGTCCGATGGTAAGGATAGTGTGCGAAAATTAGAGGATAAGGTGCAGTGCAATTTTTCAAACGGATTTTACAGTTTTCTCACATCGTTTCTGAAATAACCAATTGCCATTTCTCTACCATGTAATAATTAAAGAGGTCTGAATCATGATCCTGGCTGTTAAACTACACTAATACTGTAGGTGAACCATAGTGTAAACCCTCCTATCGTTAAAAGTCGTTAATGACGAACAATCGAGTGTTCCTTATCGTGCTCGTTTAAAAATAGGCTCCAGAAGCAAATTAAACATACTATAATGCCAATGAATATGTGTTTATACTTGTTACCTAATGTCAACTGGATTTATCAGATCCATAATCCAAAAAAAATGTACTAAAGACAATTTAAAATAATACATACGTTACTGACGCCATGCGCAATTTTTATACAAAAATTCACAACGCTTGACCGCTTTTTATAGTTAATGACGGATTTTTTAGTAAATGCAAAGAATACATATTCCCTAATTATTAATAACTGCATCATAATGTGTATGTTTGTGTTTTTACGATTCCTAAACAATAAAACAGATATGACGCCGATGAAGGAATACTTAGGTTATGGATCTATCATACTATGAATATATGAGCTTGACATACAAAGAATAGCGTTTTGGTGTCTTTAAAGGTTATTTCTAGTTTTGTTTCAATTACATGTTATAACATTTGATACAAGATATACTTAGTAGTGATATATTTTTCACATAAACTTTCCTTATGTAAAGATTCCACTTTCGATGATACAAACGTTACCTTGATTCTAAGACATTGAAAATCACAGCAATTCATGTTGAACTAAGAGTAGTTTTTTCATGCCAAACAGTGCATGCATTTTCAATAAATCTATTATGAAGCAGAGGTCCTTCTTAATTTAAATGGCATAAGAAATGGCAAAATGATATGTGATCGATACAAACGTTACTAAAATAACATAAACAATTAAGTGTCACTCAGTTTTAATTGACAGTGTCATCAGTTTGTATCGTCTACGTCATAAGATGCAGATTTCACACATTTAAAGTTGCATATTTGTCCTTGAAGACGTGTTTTCTTTTTCTGAAAATGTTCAATGGGCTCCGCTGGTAATTTTCGGTTTAAATAGGAAGCTAATTTGATATATCTCAAAGTAAAACCTATTTGTGATTATATGACAATTACATTTTTGTTTCAGTTATATTTATGTTGTTATAAATATTAAGTACGCCATAAACACAGTACAAACTATTGATACATACGTTACGTATGGTAACGTATGTATCCTTTCATACTTGATATCTTACTGACAGTCCATTTTATACAACATGAGGCTTCTTTTATTTTTTGAAGTCAAGGTTCCAAGATAAAACGCTCAGGCATTAAATAATTTGCTGAAAAGTTTTGTTTTTATCACTATTTTTGTTTAAAACATGTCATGCAAATTCTATTTTTAAAATCTGAAAATATATGCTTTAATATTAATTTCTTGTTAAAAAGGTTTTGTTTACAGAATTGGTCGTATGTCATAAAGATACATGTTTGACATTTTTTAGTTACAAAATGAATGGAAACAGCATACCCGTGGTACCCATAGCACAGTGATCGGTAACGTATGTATCAATACATATGTTATTGGTGTATGTGTGCGTATATCAGTAATAATAACTCACTGTTGACTTGTGGCGGGTTGCACATCAGGTTAACATTATTATAAAATCGAGGGCTGAAGTCTGAAAGGTGTATCGTGAACGTGAGAAGGCTAAAGGCAGTGCAATCCTTTAAAAAGAGAGAATCAGACAGTGAAACTATTAACCCCGTGCTAATTAAATCCTTGGGCAAACAGAAAAGGGAGGAGAGAGAATAAGAAAAACAAAATGAGAAACAGACTTTGAGACTTCGAAAAAAAAAAACAGTACTTTTTCACAAGAAATGTATAATGTCATAATATGACATTATACATTCCCTGTGAAAATGTACCATGTTTCTTTCGGAGTTTCGAGAGTCTGTTTCTTAGTTTGTTGAATAGGCTTTGCTTGTTAAAGCGCAGGCTTAACCGAAAACATAGTGTTTGTAGTTTTTACTAAGAACGTATGTCACCTTATATTACTTTGTTTTCGTTTCTATTAAAATCGATACCTTAAAACGAATCGCTGCCGTAGAACTGGTAACTAAAAGGTAAAAGAGCTTCCTTGAATTACTGTTAAGGTAAAAATCTGCAAGTAAAAGGGCATAAAATTTTGTTTCCAACCGTGATATATCTTGAAATATTTTTTACAAGACTGATGATATATTTGAAAAAGTCTTTACAGTAAAGACAGACTTAATAGAACTGTTAACTCTCTGAATGAAATTTTATATGTAGAATTGTCGGTTTGTGTTGGTGCTTGGTTCATGAATGAGGTTGTACTCAAATAAAATTATCTTTTCTTCATTTTTTGGAAAAGTTCTGACACGGTGACTTGTGATTACATTTAATTTTCAATATTTGAATAAGTACTTTTTCTTCGTGCATTTCATTTTATACAGCTTAATGTTGTGTGATTCATGGATCCAATGAAAAAGCACTTGTTATAAGGGCTGTCACCTTATAAATATACAAGAGAACGAGATTATCAAAGCTGTCTATACGAATAATTAATTTGACAATCGTAAGAAATAATTGATTTGAATAATAAGTATTTGTGCTTTTGATTTACAATGGTTGGCTTCAATTTGATGGCAATCTTGAACACGAACTTTGATGCCCGAAAATGAATTTATTCGTTATACTTAACTTGGGATACATACGTTACCATCAGCATATTTCTGATCAGATGGTAACCAAGATTGTAAAGTCATATTGTGCATAAGATTATGCTAATTATATGTCAACGGTTTTACTACAAAGGTATAACCACAATATTTGTTGTTAAAAAGTATTATTGTAAAATTAAATTAATTAAATTAATTAAAGTTGCATGTTTTATGTTTTGACAAGTTTGATACGTGTTATTGTTGATTGACATAAATGTTTCCAAGAAAAGCTTGATAATCAAATGAACTTAAATTCGTGGTAAAAGATACATAATGTTGGTAAATAACAATCATATTTGCCACATATTAAGCCATTACTTGAATGTATCTTTTCTCATACCCAGGTATTTCAGTGCAATGATACTTACGTTACTTTTGTAGTGCAGCTTAAGATACAAGCAGGACACATAAAATATTCAAATTGCTCTTCCAAATGTATATGTTAATGGCATCGTAAGAGTATATCTATGATTTTATGAGCTAATTATGTTTGCGATTTGCCTTTTGTCAATGTTTAAATATGTTTTGTAACAGTTAAATGTCTGTTCAATAATCTACTAGCGAACTTGCGAGGTAATATTCTTAATAACTCTGAGCCAACGTTAACTTATAATGTAAGAGTTAACCATAATTATGAAAAGTCATATACATAGTTATAGCTTCAGCCACGAATAATTTCTTGTCTTTATGTATCAATAAAGTCGTGAATTAGTGCGCCTAAATGTCGCATAACGTATGTATCTTAACGCAAAATTACAAAGAAGAGCGGTATACTTCAACAATGCATAACACCTAAACAAGTTAAGTGGTGTTGCTGATTTTTCACTATCTTTAGTAGAACACTTTGTATTTAAGTAGGTTTAACTTTTAATGGTTTTCTTAAGACAAAAAAAAACAATATTTCAACATTTTTGTAAGGCAATTGCTTGTTATTAACGACTTTGGCGCTATACCAAATAGAAATTTATAGATACTTAAATGTTGGCGAGGGATACTATATTAAATACTTGCTAAACATTTGGCTTTCAGTACATCACGTGTCTGATAGACAGGCGGATACCTTTTAAATCTTACTACATTAAGCAAGAGATAGTTATAAATGATCACCAAAATATTATTGTAACAGACTTTTACTTGATTGTCTCTGAAAAGAGCGAAGAAAAAAGTAGCTTGAAGAAGTGAACTGCACCTTATCCTCTTATTTTCGTACATTGTTCCTTACCATCAGACAAAAAACTGTGTAATTTAAAATTACGACTTTTAATCGGCTCCAGACTAACCATGATGGAAATATATATTGAATTTTTTCTTCTAATCAGAAAAATAGCTCACAACTATTTGAATTATAAGGAAAAAAGACCATTTTGCTAATCGCACTATTCCTTATCCCGTGTTTACCGAAGGATTTTCCATCGATTCAAATCCCATGACCAGCATTCCAGACAAAATACAGCACTGTTTCCAATGTTAAAGGTACCGATAGATAGAGAAAACAGTGGAGCAGGTTGATAGCCATGTGTCATGGTCTAGAAATCCTTGAAAAAGATAAAAAGTACAAAAAACTCACATTTTCAGTTTTGGCCGCCATTTTGTTTTGGTGGTAAGGAGTAGATCGAATACCCCCCTTGATTTTTTATAGCTCTTTGTTATTATTATCATTATCATTATCATTATCATTATTATTTAGTTGTAAGTTATGTATCACTTTGAACTGGATGTCTATACTGATACAATGTACCAGTACAACAGTTAAAACTCTATATTAAGTGAGATGATAACTTAGTGTACCACTGTCCACAGATAGCATTCTGAAAGTCTTATAAATATGCATTTGGCGTTCCCTCATATTTGTACTCTTAACGTGCGGATTCTAATATTTGTTATTATCAAACCTGTCCTTCCATCCCAATTAGTCCAAATAATAGGACGCTTTGAGGGACGACAGCTATAAAATAACAGATCATAAAATATTAAGTCATCCCGATAAGCCAAATACAAGTAAGGCTAATCCCCAATCCTTCCGACGGGCCTCACGGCTAAAATCCAGTATAAAAGCATGATTTCCCGCGCTGCGTTCAGTTTTTTTTTTGCAGTTATGGCGGCGGTTAAAAGTTTCTGGCTGTGTGTTTTTGCGTTCTTTGTTTGCTGGGACAATTTTGGCACGAGTGGGGGTAAGTAATAATTTTTATTTACATTGTACTGAGGTTTATAGGGGCCATGCCGTTTTTAGAATCAACAAAGTTAGAAATTTCGATCATACAACAGTACCGGCCTGCAGACCTTGATTTTAGAAAATACTTTTTCAACTTAATTGTTTAGCTGTTTAGTACTCCCTTGGAAAAACCTAAAAAAAAGGAAAGAAGAGAAGAATCGACGTTATTTAAAGAATGATAATTATGTTAATAATCTTGATTTTATTATTTTTCCCAGATGAGCTCATAAAAATGTGAAAATAATGCACCTGTCAATATTTTGCCCGCCCGGGGGAGCGGCGGGCATACACGGGACTTTAGACAGAAGACCATTCCCGACAGGCGGGAATTTGACAAACATTTGATGTGCCAAACAGGCTCTAGGGTGGGATTTAGACAAAAAAGGTTGTCCCTAGGGTGGGGATTTAGACATCAAAATTTTTGAAATGTCAAATTCCCCCGGGTCGGCCCGCCACCCCCCTGGGCGGGCAAAATATTGACAGGTGCATAAGTGGTATATTGTGTATAAAATTGCAGTGGAAAAGGTTTTCCTAAATGCTCCGAAAATGCCAAATGAAGTGCTGAATTTCAAAAAATTTTTCACGGTGAATAGAATGACCGGATAGCACGGAAACACCGGAAAGCACTCAAATTTCTTATAGAAAACATATAAGGGATGTTCTGGGCAAGTTTTCAATGGTTTAAATCAATTTTTCAGGGTTGAGGGGGTATGCCTCCGGGCCCCTCTAGCTGGTCAGCTACTTTTTTGTTATACTTGTATATGCCTAACATCCACAAAAAGAAAACCGTCAAATTATTTAGTGTATAAGGACACATGTTTGTCATAGTAAGGGTTCGGTTGGACCCCTCCTGAGAAAATTGGCTGGAATACGCACACAGGTGCTAGACACGTAACCAAATATTTTACTTATAGGCCTATATATGTCTCGTATATACATATATAGGCCTATGAGTAAAATATTTGGTTACGTGTCTAGCACCTGTGGATCCGCGCATGTTATAGACCTTTTGGCTGTGTTTTTAGAACATTTATTTTTTTTTTTTCTAAAGGATTGGTTGAACTAGAACGCACAGATTTGTGTATTATCTACAGAACACTTTTATAGTCAGCGTACCTGTTTTCAAACCCCCTTGAACTTATCCTTTTTTAAACCATGATATTTACCTTCAAGCCATGAATGATACAATCACTGGCACTTGCAGGTACTTGGTATAGAGATGGTACCTAAAAAAAATCATCTTTATAAAAAAATTTTCAGAATGAAATGATCAGGTTGGTAATATTGCCCAGTCGGGCTTTCTACATAAAAACTAACATTTTTTGAAAAATTATAAAGATATTTCTTTCAAACTTGGTCCATTTATTATATAATTTTCTTTATAATCCTGAAGTCCTTCACTTGTATAGTTCTTTGAAAATATGTCTCCAAATTTAAAGCAAAATTCACAACATTCAAAGTTGAAATTATCTTCATGAATGTGCTGGTGTAAACAAAAATAAACCCCGGATGTGTGTTTTATGGTGCGGATTTGACTGTAAATTTTTTTTAAAAAGAAAATTTTTATTTAAAATTTTATTTGATTAAAAGATTGTTGATATAAAAAATTTACAGATGATATATTGATTTATATATGATTGTTAATTACTGTGTGTGCATGCTAGGGCTGTCATCGATAGAAACGATATCGACGATGTATAACGATTTTTTTTTTGTCGATCGTTTATCGATTCCCATTAAAAAATTCGTATTTTACAGTGGAAAAAACTATCCAGAAAAAACACTCGGGCCCCTAAAAAACAATTAAGCTTTCAAAGTTGTAAATCTAGATAAATGAAAAAAGAGAAGGGGAAGGAAAAAAAAAAAAATAAAAGTTTTTAAATTAAATTTTTTTTTGTTTCTTTTTTTTTTTCAAAAATACAAAAAAAAAACACAAAAAACCAGTAATTTAAAAAGGAGGAAATAAAACAAAAAATAGCATTTAAGGAAGGTATATATTAGGAAATAGGGAAAAAATGGGTTTGTTAAAAAAAATTAATAATCGATATATGATGTATCATCGATATTTTTTCTTCTAAAATAATCGGTATCGTCAATATCCCTAAGACCCAACCCTGACGCCTAGTGCAGCTCTACCTGTTTAAGTAAAAAGCACAGTAAAATGTTTACATTATGTACGGGCCCCAAAAATTTAGGGGGCATTAAAAAGCCATTAACCCCTTTTTAAGCTCGACTATTCGCCTGTATGATTTTAATTTCCCAAAGGTAAAAAGGTCAGGGGACCTGGAAACATCAAAAACCTTTTCCGGACAAAAAAACTTGAGAAGTTTGGGGCCCGGGAGGATATGAAATTCATAGGGATTTTGATCGACCGCAGAGGACCCCCTTTTGGGTTTTTTTTGAGGTCAGTAGGTAAAAACGCAAGCATGTTCACCTTTAAATTTTTGGCTTAGTTCTGTGACAAGGCCTATTGGGGGGGAAAATTTTGGTCCCCTGTAAACAACTCTATTTTTGCATCTATTTAAAAATTTATTAGCCTCTTTTTCGGAGCATTCTTCAAAAAAAAACCTAAGAGCGCAAGGGGTTTTGTTTTTTAGTCGGAAAACAAAACTTTCGGTTTGAAATAGGCAAATTTTAAAGGTTTTTGTTTATTGTTTTTTTGAACAAATCATGACTATTTTTTTCGTTTTGCGTGGGCCATATTTTTGTAAATATGAATTTCTCAGTAAAAACTTGGTTTTCATATGATATTTCTTTCGGGTTGTTAGTGAGGCCCCTTTAAACTCATTCAAAACCCACATTTTCATTGTCAAATGTTGAATTTTCCCCTTTAAAAATTTCCCCAAATTTTTTAGGGGGGAAATTTTTGTGGATGGGCTTTTTTTTTATCCATAAAGGTTTTGGGGATTGTCTCTTCATCGTCAGTTTTTTTATCGGATCCATATTTTTGATCTTTTTTTTTTTAGCTCCCCCTGTCACATAGTGAAAAAGGTGAGCTTTTGGGGATCCCCTTTGTCTGTCGTTTTTTTCCGTGCGCCCGTAAAAAAATTTTTTGGTCTGATGATAGGGGTTTTCCTTTTTAAAGATTTTTTTTTAAACCAACTTGCACAAAAATTTGTATCACCTTTAAGATCTGGGTTTTCCCTTGTCTTGAACTGGCCAGTTCCTTTTTGGGGCCCAAAAATTAGCTATTTTGAGCGGGGTTCCCCACAGTAGCAGCTTTATTTTGTTTTGTTTTTTTCCCCAACTTGCAAACAAACTTGTTTTACCATAAGATTTGGGTTTTCCTTTTTTGGAAAAATGGCCAGTTCCCTTTAAAGGTTCCAGGTTATGGCCCTGAAGGGGTCAGAATTAGCTATTTTGACTTTGTTCCCACAATAGCAGTTCTTTATGATTTGATTTTAACCAAACTTGCAAAAAAATTGTGTAACCATAAGATCTGGGTTTCCCCTTTTTTAAAACCGGTCGACCCCCTTAATGGGTTAAGAGTTAGGGTCCCTGATAGGGGGGAAATTAGTTTTTGACCTTGTTGAAAATAGCAGCTTCTTTTGTTTTGAATTTAATAAAAAATTTCCAAAAAAACCTTGTGTCCCCCAAAAAGTTTGGGGTTCCTTTTTTTAAAAACCACCCAGGGGAGCTCGCCGCTTAGCCCCAATAGGTGGGAGCATTGGTCTAGGATCTCGGGGGTCACGAGTTCAAACCTCGAGCGGGGGTTTATGTTCTCCGTGACTATTTGTAAAAAACTTTGTGTTGATTTCATTAGTCCTCCCCCTCTGATTCTTGGGGGGAAAATTTGGGCAGTTATTGCAAAAAACGGGTTTTTGTGCTGGTACGTTTAGGAACCCCGGTTGGTTTAAAACTCCCCCACCGTTACATGACTGAAAATACTGTTGAAAAACAGCACAAAACCCCCAAAAACAAACAAATGTACCAGCTAGGCCCCTAATGGTTTCCCAGGTTTTTGGCCCCCGGAAAGGGGCCCAAAATTTGGGCTATTTTGCCTTGTCTGCCAATGCGCTTCTTTTTAAAAATTTTTTTTTAAACCCCAAACTTGCAAAAATTGTTTTCCCCTTTTAAGATCTCGATTTTTTTTTATACCCCCGCGGGAATATTATGTTATGCCTCGGTGCCCGTTATCTGTGTTTTGGGTTTAGCATTTTCCCTTTCCCCCTCTTTTAAACTTTTGGGAACTCCTTGATGGTTTTCCCCCGGAAAAAAACCGGGACTTTAAAAGGATGTGCAGAGCGCAGGGTTTGGGGAATGGCAAAATTCAAGGGTAAAGGTAAACACTTAGGGGCCAAAGGTCATATGACTTTGTTTTATGTAAATATTGCTGTGCATTTGGGGTCCCTTTGGGGGTGTCCTTTTTTTTTTTAGTCACCTGTCAATAGTGACAAGGTAAAGCTTTTGTGATCCCCCTTAAACCCGTCGTCGTCCTTTCCGCCCCCCCCCCCAATTTCTTGTCTGTACGATGGGAGGTTTCATTTTTTAAATTTTTTTTTTTAAAACAAACTTGCAAAAACAACTTGAAATCCCGTAAGATCGGGTTTCCTTTTTGGGAACTGGCCGATTCGATTATGGGTTCTAGAGTTATGGCCCCTGAAGGGCCCCGGGAAATTAGCTTTTTGCCTTGTTTTGCCCCAATTAGCGTTCATTTATGATTTTATTTAACCAAAATCCCCCCAAACTTGTATCACCATAAGATCTCGTTCGTTTCTTGAATGGCAAAGTTCCTTGGGTTCCAGAGTGAGGGCCCCCTAAAAGGGACCAGAATGAGTTTTTTTGCCTTGTCTGCAAAATTTGAGCTTTTTTTATGTTTTAAATTTAATCAAACTTGCACAAAACTTGGGGTCACCATAAGATTTTGGGTTTTCCTTTTTGAACGGCCAGATCCCATTATGGGTTCCAAAAGTTTTGGGGCCCAAAAAGGGCCCAAAATTAGTATTTTGACCTTGTCTACAATAGCAGGCATTTTTTGATTTGTTTTTAACCAAACCTTGCACAAAAATTGTATCACACAAGGTGGGGGTTTTCGTTTCTTAAAACTGGGGCCAGATTCCGTCGGGGGGTTCCAGAGTTAGGGCCCCCTTTAAAAAGCCAAAAATTTGGCTTTTTTTGTTTTTTGAGTCATACGAGCCCATTTATGGTTTTTTTTTGGGATACAAATTTCCCAAAATATCTTCAAAAACAATAAATCTTGGTTTCCCATGAAAAATTTTCAGCCCCCAATCGTAGGTTCCAGATTTAAATTTTATATTGATTCCCTTCCCCTGATTGTAATCAAAAGGGGATTTTTATCAGTAATTTAACTTTTTGGAACTTTTTAAAATTTTTCATTTGCATTAGTTGGACTGAAAACAATCAGGGTAGGAAAACTAGGGGATGATTTTATGTCAAATTATCCCCCTTTTATTTAAAATTTAAAAAGGGGTTTAAAATTCCTTTAATAATGAAGATACTGTCTGAAATTTCATTTTGTCGACAGATTTATTTGGCAGACCCTTTTCTTTTGTTCATTTTCAAAAATTTTTTTTAAATTACCCCCTTTTTATTTAAATATAAATAGTTTTTTTTAGTAATTTTTTTATTTTTGGGCTGTACCGGCCACTTTTCTTTGGTACAGTTTGGATGGTACCCCAAATATTTTTTCGAGGCCTTCTTGTCCTCAAGGTTTTGTTTAACAGGTGAGCGAAAAGGGGGCCATCATGGCCCTCTTTTTTGGAAAGGACCCTTTTTGTTCCCCTTACTATTTTTTTTAGCTGGGACTTTCGAAGAATAGTCTAGTATTCTACTCTCCCTGGGGTCGGCGTCGGCGTCACCCCTTGGTTTTAAAAGTTTTGCTTTGAAGTACATACAGCTATCTTTTTAAAGGCATAATTATGGCTTTAAAAACTTTTATTCTTTTTTTAACATGTTTTTTGAGAAAATTATCCCCCTTTTTTGGATTTAAAAAAATTCGGGTTTAAAAGTTTTACATGAAAATTTCTATCCCAAAACTAATGCAGTTTTTTAAATTTGAAACTTCACATGTGTCTTTGGGGTTTAATAAAAACTAGTGATAGCACCAAGCCCCATAACTCTGCCCTTCTTTTTGGCCAAATTATGCCCTCTTTTGGATTAGAATTTCTGTTTAAAGTTTTGCGTGCAAGTCATACAGCTTTTATTAAAGGAATTAGATTTAAAAAACTTATTTTTTTCTTTTTTTAGATCAATTCCCTATCTACGGGGTCAGTCCAAAAACTTGAATGTTTTTTGGCCAAATTATCCCCCCTTTTTGGGCTTAGAAACTTTGGGTTTAAAATTTTTTGCGTGAAAGTACATACAGCATTACAAAAAGGGGCATATAGATTTAAAACTTATTTTTTTTTTTTTCTGGGATAAATTTCCCCTCCCTCACGGGGTTAAATTTTCCCATAACTCTGCCCTGTTTTTGGGAAAATTATGCCCCTTTTGGACTTAGAAAACCCTGGTTAAAGTTTTAATGCAAGAAACTTCAAAAAACTACTACAGATTTTAAATTAAAAACTTAAACATGGGGTCTTGGGGGTTATAAAACTAGTTGATAGCACCATGCCCATAACTCTGACATGAAATTTTGGGCAAATTATCCCCCCTTTTGGTCTTAGAAACCCCGGGTTTTAAAGGGGTTTTACAGGGAAGTAACTTTCCCCAAAAACTATCCCGATTTTAAAAATTGAAACTCCATTTTGTTTTGGGGGTTTTTAAAAAACTATTTGATAGCCCCAAGCCCCTTTAAATCGGGACAGGGTTTTTTGGGGAAATTTCCCCCCCCTTTTGGACTTAGAAAATCATCTTTAAAAGTTTTCGTGAAAGTAATACAGTATTCCCAAAAAGGGCATAAAAGTTGCCCTTATTTTTCTTTTTCTAGGTCAATTACCAACCTCCCTGGGTCAAGTTTCAAAACCCTCTTACATGTTTTTTGAGAAAAATTATCCCCTTTTTTGGGGTTTTTTAGAAAATTTGGTTAAAGTTTTACATGCAATTAATATCCCAAAATAATGCAGATATTAAATTGAAACTTAACATTTTTTCTTTGGGTTATAAAATAGTTGAAACTTCAAGCCCCTTAACTTGATATGTATTTTGGTCAAGTTATGTCCCTTTCAAACTTAAAATTTTGATTTTTAAACATTTTGGGTAAAAATTTTCCCTGCTTCTGTGAAAAATTATTTCGAATTGTCGAGCTTGGCTGTCTTACGGAAAAGCTTTGTTTTTTATTTCCCCTTTTTATGTTACTATAAATAGTTATTTATTTAACCTTTTTATAAATGGGCCCGTGGGGAAAAAACCTGAGCCCATTTTTCTGTGTACAACATGGATGGTACCCCCAATTTTTAGGTGTATTTTGACATTCTGTACCGTGTAAAAATTTTTTTCTTTTTGTTTTTGGTTAAAGCAAGGGTATCAGGTGAGCGATATGGGGCCCATCAGGGCCCCTTTGTTTTTTTTTTAAAAACCTTCCCATAAATTTTTTTTAAAACCTGTGAAGTTGTAAAACCCTTTTTCCGGTTTTAAAAATTTTTGACAGAATTATCCCCTTTTTAACTCGAATTTTTTTTTAAAAATTTTTAAAAAAAATCAAAAATCTCTTTTTTATTTTTAAAAGTTTTTGATTCTTGACTTAAAAACTGTAAATGGTTTTTTTCCTTAAAAAAATTCCCCCCAGGAGACAAAATTTCCCCTAATTGATTTGAACTTTGACGGTTACTGTTATGCCCTTTTTTTAATTGGGATTTTTTTTTTCCCCCGGAAAAAGCTAATTCGAGTCAAGCACTGAAAAAAGTGGGCCCGTGTTTTGTTTTTTTTCCCAAATTTTTGGAAAATTTAAGGGGAGACCTGGGGGTCAATTTGAAAAATTTAAATTTTTTTAAAAAAATTTACTGTATTGAAAAAAAATAAGTGTATGTTTTTTGTGTCTTGAATTGCTTGATACTTTTAAAACTTTTTTTAAATATGTTTATGAAAATTTTTAATTTTTAGTCAAGTTTAATTTTAGTTAAAAGATGTTTGAAACCCAAAACCCTTTTAAAAAAACCCTTTGTGTTTTTTTCCTTAATAAAGAATCTTTTTCTCGGGCCCCAAGTCACAGGGGGGGGCTCTTCCCCTAGGCCCGGGCCCCTTCCCCTATAAGAAAAACCCAAAAGGGGGACATAGAACTTGGCTCTAGGGGAAATGATTTTTTGTGTTTTTTTTTTTAGCGTAGGGCCTGGATAGGAAAGGGGGAAATCAAAAAAGCTGTGGCCTACCTGAGAAAAAATTTCAAAGAAAACGGGTCGCCCAAATTGCAAATTTTTCATAGGCAATAAAAAATCCTTATGTTTATGACTGGGGGTCAGGAAAACATTTTGCCCCATATTTTTTTTTTTTTTTTCCCCCCCCCCCCCCCCCCCCCCCCCCCCCCCCCCCCCCCCGCTTAAACTTTTTTTTTTTTTTGGACTAAGTTGAAGGCCATAATTCTGGTTTTGGAAATTTGAAAAAATGGTCAAAATTTCACATTTGGATGACACCCCCTAAATAAAGGGCCCCATAACTCGGGTCTTCCCAAAAGGGAAAAAAAAACCCCTGTTAAAAATGAAAAATTATTGATGGTTAATATTCGTACTTGTTTTACATGACTAAAGGGTCCATATTTTATTTTTTTTTAAAATATATGAAAAAACAAAGTACTTCATTTTGTTTTTTTTCACTAAGTCGGGCGGAAACCCAAACCCTGGTTTTAAAGTGATACCCAAAACCCAAAAAAGGGTGGAAAAAACTTTACAGAAATTTGGGAAATTTTCACGCTATAAAACATTTCATGACTTTTAAAGTCAATACTTTTTGAAGCATGTGATACAAATTTGGGATCCCATTTATACAAAATTTTTAAACAATAAGGAGCCTTTTAACTCTGGTTTGATGATAAAATCAAAAATTTTTAATGCTGAATAATTTTCCCCATGTGTTTCAGGCCCTTTATAATGTCATTTCCCTTTTTGAGTTGTGCAGCAAAAATTATGATTTTTTGTGAAACTGTAAAAAACTTTTAATTTTTGGGGGGCTAAAAAATTTAGGGGTTTTTGATTCCAAACGGCTTTGTGGGGATATAGTTTTAAAAACTTTAAAAATAAATAAAGGGGAATTTTCCCCCCCCCCCCCCCTTGTTCTTTGGGATTAAATTTTATGGATTGACTGGGCCACGAAATCCCGAAAATTAGCCCCCCATGAATTTTAAATAATTCCAAAAGTATTGTTTTACTGTGTCAAAGTCATTTAAAACGGGGGGATGGGTTTTCTCCGACAAAAAACCCCCTATTTTCACAACTTCCCCAAAGGCTGAAAATTTTTTCCTGGAATGTTTCATAATACTGCATCAACCCCTTTTTTAGGGCAAATGCAACACAAAGTTGGCCCCTTTTTTGCTTATTTTTTTACCCCCCCCCAAAAAAAGTTGTAAGATGGGTTTTTATGGTTTTTAGGTTTTCTGTCTGTCCATACGTCTGGTTTTCGGTAGAACCCAAACCTTTTGCGCACCATCTCTTTATCCCCTTTACACAATTTTTTTGAAAATTCACACAAGTGATCAGTTCCCAAAAGCAGTTGTGCATGGGGGATGTTAGGTTCTTTCAGAAAAAAAAGGCGGGGTTATGGGACTTTGTTTTTTTTTTTATATACATAGACATAAACTTGTGGCCCCCCCCCCTCTTTAAAACCCCCCCTTTAACAAATTTTTGAAACTTTGCTAAAGGCCCCCGAATTCTTCTAGTTCGACATTTGAAATTTTTTGGTTTTGGGACTTGATAATATACCCACAAAAAACAGATTATGAATATGTATGAATTTAAATGAACCCGACTAAAAGTATTGTTGAAAGGGTTTTCTTGATAGACAGTCAAAGTTGGTCCCTCCGCTGACAAAAATTTGAAGGAAAATAAAAGTAAAAAGCAAAAGTCATTTTTTTGTATTACAAACAACCTTTTAAGAGAAAAAAAAATAAAATTTAACACTTTAATGAAAGGGACTGCAAATACAGGCAAATCCCTATGAAAAGGGTTTATGGTAAGGAAAAAAATTTTATTTAAAATTTTTGCTACACAAACTAAAAACGTATTTTCGACTAAATTTCTTGGTAGACAGTCATCCGGGGGAAAGGGAAGAGGGCTAAAAGTAAAAATAAAAAGCAAGCAAAAACTATGACAGAAAAAAAAAAATCAAAAAAAAAAAACCCATAATTAATGTTGATGTTTGTTTGTTTGTTTTTGGTTTAACACCGTTTTTCCCCAGTACCGTATTTCGTCATGTAACGGGGGCAGTTAACCTAAAACCCGTGTTCCTGGATTCTGTCCAGTACAAAAACCCGTCTCCGCAAAGTAACTTTCCAACTTCCCACTTGAATCAGGGTGGGGATTGTGACCCGGGCTTTGCCGGCTTGTGGGAAATTATTTTTCCCCAGTTTTTAAAAAAAATATATTAAATTTTTTTCAGTAAAAAGGGTGTAAAAAAAAATTAGAAAAAAAGGGAAAAGCATTTAAATTGGTACCTAACCCACTTAGGGGAAAATTTCTAAAAAGAGATGAGACCCCCTCCCAAAAATCCAATATGGGGCCCAAAAAAACCAAGATGGCCGCCATATATGTTATATTTTAAAAAAACATAAAAATTTTTTTATAAATTTTTTATTGACATTACAGTCATCAATTTAATAAACTAAAACCCCTGCCTGAATAAATCCAAACATATTATATTTTAAAAGAATACCGCTTTCCAAAAA
This sequence comes from Mercenaria mercenaria, assembly GCF_021730395.1. Taxonomy (NCBI): domain Eukaryota; kingdom Metazoa; phylum Mollusca; class Bivalvia; order Venerida; family Veneridae; genus Mercenaria; species Mercenaria mercenaria. The sequence continues at coordinate 9,910,942 of NC_069375.1, read as the reverse complement.
AAATGAAAAAAGTTTTCTCCCTTTTGGAATTAAAAAAGTGCCCATTAAGCAGAAAAAAAGTCATAAAGGATTTATATGAAACCCAAAAATTTAAATTTTTTTATTTTTTGGGAAATTAATTTATTTGTTTTTTTTTAAAATTTTTTTTTTAAATTTTTTTTTTTAATTTTTTAAAAATTTTAAATTTCAAGAAGAAAACACCTTCAAAATTTCAAACAATTTAAATTTAAATTTTTTATAATCCCCTTTGGTTCCCCTTTGGAAAAACCCATCAGGGCCCCCACTAAAAAATTTCCTTTTGGAAATTTTCGGTGGGATGAGTGATCCCAAAAATAATTTTAAAGGAATTTTTTTTGGGACCCGACGATAGATTAATTGAGAATGGTTTTTTCGAATTTTTAGAGTTTTAGGGAAAACAAATTTTTTTTTTGTCTGTAATGTGTAAAATTAATGAAAAATGAACCCCGTGTTTCATTTGTCCTTAAATTTTCGTTTTACTCAGAAAATTTTTAAGTTTTTGCTGTATTATTTCAATTTATTTTTCACTAAGAGAACTAATGAAAAAAATAAAAATATATAATTCATTAAAATTTTGTTAGTGTGATAGCCATGTGAAAATTCCCGGCCCGTCAGATCTCATGATTTTTTTTGGGGGGAAAAAATCCCTTTCCGGGGGTTTATCAGCCCTAAACAAAAATTTACATTTTTTCATGTTCCTGTAAAAATTTTTGTTTTTTTCAAAATTGTAAAAACAGGGGCCATACAATGGTTTTTTTTGTTTAATGTCATAAGCCTATAATGTTTCATTTACTAAATTCCCGGGTCATCTCAGGCAAAGACCTGGAAAATTATGTGTTCCTGAAAAATTTTTACGCGGGGGGGGACGGGGGTCAAAATCGGAAAAAAGTTTCAGTCCTAAAGTTCATACTGCGCGCCTTTTTAAAAACCTTGCCCGGGGTTTTCATGGCGTCTTTTACAAAAAAGTTCACATAATTTTTTTTACACGGGGCTTCTTCATGTCCAGTGTGTTCTTTTCTACATTCTTAGTACGATCGGTTTGGGGTTTACCTCTCGCTTACCATGCTTTAAAACCCCCTTTTTTTACACCTTTTCCTGCATTCGTCGACTATTATAAAAACTACGCCATCGCCTTTTATTTTTTTTTTCATTCCTTCTGCAAGTTATATTGACATTAAATTTTTTCCCCCATCTACAACCACAACCCTAAATTTTCAATTTTTAAAGATGACCCCCCCCACCCCCAAAAAAGAAAAAAAGGGGGCAGTCTTATAGGAGACTGCGGTGGGGAAAAACAAAAGCAGGTGAGGGTTTTACGGAGGTCCAAAGGCCACTACAAGTGCCAGGGCTGCTGAGTCCATGATTATGTGGCAAATTTCCCGATGATGTTCGTACCCTTGCTGATTTAAAAACGAAGTGATTGGGGTTTGGGTCCAGTATTCATATCAGTTTTCCCGAATCTGAACCAAAACTTGGGGAGAACCCGCTGCAAAAGTTTCATTGATGTGTTAAAAACCTAAAAACGTATTAAAAACCTTTTTGCGGTATCTTCAAGGGGGCATTTCAGTAGTGGTCAAAAGCACACAAGCGGTTTGATTTAAATTGTAGTAAGAACTCCCTTTTACGTAGCAGAACGCCCAAAGATAAACCCCAAAGGCCGCGCCGTGAGGGGCCATACGCCTTTCCCCTCCGCAACCCCGCTTTTTACTATGTTTCCCACTAGGTTTTAGTTACATTTACTACGTCCTTGCTGCTTCCCGATTAACCCCGTTCTACTACATTTTTTTTTGAACATGTCCAAAAAATTTTGGGCCGCGTTCTCTACATCATGGGCCCTATTATTTGTTCTTATCGGAGTCTACTGTTTTTCTTCCACCCTTGTACATTTCTTACTGCGTTGCTAGTTTTTTTCGACGTAGGGGAACGTGGTTGGGGTGTAACGGGGGTATAAATTTAAAAGCAGAATCTTCATTTCACAAGAAAAAAAAAAAGGGGGGTTCTAATTCTTTTCTGGGGCATTTTACTGAAAACAAAAAAAATTAAATTTTGGTACTTGAGGTTTTTTTTTAATGAAACCCCCAGGTTCATTCGAAACACAATTTTAAAACCAAAATTTTAAAATTTTATTTTTTAACCCACCCAAAAATTATCATTTTTCCAGCTTTTACTTCCAGTTAAGCCCCGTTTTAATGTAAGGAAAAAACACTGTCTTGTCAAAAAAAACTAAAAAGTACAGTCGCGCCCCTTTCGGTGAATTAAGTTTTAAATGCAATTTTTTTACCTTCTTCCCCAACAAAAATGTTGTATTGTATTTTGGGGGATAAATGGAGGTTTCGTTTCTTTCTTTACAGCCAAAAAATGTAAGGTTTGCTTGATCAACCCTTTTTTGTTCACATAAAAGATTGGGATTTAAAGTGCATTCCTGATCGTCTGCTACACCCCTTGAAATTTCTTAAAAAATTGCCCCTTAGGTCGGGCACATATGGGTGTCGGGTTTTTTCCCTCCTTTCCTAAAAATTTTAGTCAAAGATAAAAAAGGCTGACCAGAGAGATCTTGAAAATATTGGAAAACCCTTTTTAATAGTTTTTTGGTTTTTCTCAAGTTTCCCGAGGGCTTTTACCCCAAAAGCTCCCCAAGTGCATTTACAACCCCGGAAAAAAGGCTGTGGGGGGGAAAAAGTAATTTGTTTAAACGTGCTGAAAGTCTGCCTGCCTTACGCAAGTTAAAATAAAGTTGTCGACTTTTGTGCTGACCCAAAGTACTCTGTGTGTACTGGCCCGGGGTAAACTGACATGTACCTTTTTTCAGATTTCAGCTCACTGTTTAGAGTAATATATTTCAAGGGAAAAAGTTACTAAGTGGGTTTTCCCTGAAAGCAACTTTTATATTTTCCCGCCTTTTCTTTCTTTGTTTCCCAGTTTGCCCTTTTTTTACGCAGCCCTTGTGACTGCGGGTGCAAAATAAGGGGAAAATTGTTTCATTTGATCCTACTGCCGTCGGTATAATTATTCTTGCATTTTTGAAGTTCCAAAACTGAAAGGGGGAGTTGTCGTATTGGTGTCAAAGGGAAAATACAATTTTTTTATAGCAAAAGAGTTAAATTTACCTTTACCCTTCTCCATATTAAAAAACCAATTTATAAAAGGTTTAAAAAAAGGAAGTCTTTAGAATTTGCAATTTTGAATTTTTTGAAAAATCCCCCATTTGCAAAGATGGCCGAATACAGACGGACAAAATTTTTGTACAAGAGGAGAAAATAAGATAAAAGCATGTTCCCCAATTTTTCCCTCTGTCTATGTAAAATTTTTTCAAAAAAACCAAACTTCCCTTTTTTTTAAAGAAAGCAGGAAAGAACTTTGTGGCTTAAATTTGTGCATATTTGTTGCCATTGCAAAAATTTGGTTTCCATAGGAAAAAAAAAAAATTTAAATTTACATTTTGGCTTTTTGCATTGCCCTCTATTCCCGTACCCCGTTTCATGAAAAAAACTGCCTTGTTTGTTTCAAAGTTATTGCAGTATTTCCCCCTCTGCAGGGTGACATTTTTGACATGCATACAGGGGGAACCCCTAAAACCCATCTGGCAAAAAAACTGGTAAGGGGAAAAACAACAATGTTTCAATATGGGTGCGGGGGGGGAAAAATTTATGTGAAATAATATAAATTACATATATAAAAAAAAATATTTTTAAAAATATTTAAAAAATACACAATGATAACATTAAACTGAGTTTTAAAAAGGGTTTGATTTTTGCCGTTTTTATGGAAACAGAAAGAAAACTAACATCATTTGAAAATTTTTTTTTTGATTTGATGCCAAAAAATTTTGGATTTATTTTTTTAAACCCCTTTTTTTTATTTGTGCATTTTGGGGATGAATGTAAATATAATGACCTTTTCATTGAATCTTCTAAGGTAAATATTGAGTTTTGGCGGCCATTTTGGGGAAAAAGGCCCCCATATGGCCATCTTGACGATATCAAATGGGTCCCCTGAAAAAAAAAGTTTTTAAGCTTTAATAATTTGCTGTGCCAATTTTGGTTTCTTTTCCCATTTTCTGAAGTATTTTTTACTTTTCTGTTCGAATTGATCGCACTATTTGGGATTGTAAGCAAAATTTCCATGCTGAAAAATTTTGTTTTTTAATTCCCCCGTCAAATACTTATCGGACAAATGAACACAAAATTTGGCCCCTTTTTTGCCCATTTTCCCCCAGTCAAAAGGGCCCCAAGGGGGGTGGTTCTTTACTTTAGATCCAAATTAAAACCCCCGGTTTTCACTGCTTCCATGCTGAAATAACCCAAACCTGCCCGGTTTGATGATCTGGGTCAATACTTTTTGAGTATGAATGGTACAAAAATTTGGGAAAGGAAAAGGCCCGGGAAAATTTAGGGGCCCCCCCGCTTTCCCCCAAAAAAAATGTTTCATACTTTTCTCAGTGGCAAAAAAAGATCAACCATAAATACTTAGCATGTACGCCGCTTTCCATGATTTTACTAGGGTGTGGATAATATCCCCTTTGGGGAAAAATAATTATTTATTAGAAAAAGAAGTGGATTAGTTCTTATGATTGTATGTCATACTTTTAAAAAGAATTGGGAAAAGAACTTTTTGAAAGTAAAATTTCCTTTTTAGGTGTGGGAAAGGGCTTGGCAGCTGTCTAGGTCGTTGGGGGAAAAAGGCCCCTGGTTTGTTTGGGGAGGAGGTAGGCCTGGTTGTGGATAGACCCGTCACTGACGAGGCCTTTTCTTTTGACCCCGGTTTTCAAATGGGGGTTCCCCTTTGGGGCCAGCCTATAAAGGGCATTCTTTGGGGGGTGGGAAGATCTTCAGTTTCCAGAGTTGGGTCTGATGAGGCAGGACCCAAAATGGAGGTTTTCTACCCAGATTTTAGTTTTTTCAAAAGGGGGGTCTTGCCTTTTCCCCAGGTTGAGCCGGTTTTCCAGACCTTTTTTGACTAGGTTGTTTTCCTGTTTAGTGGTTTTTAGCCCGTCTGTCATAGAAAAAAGCTGACCCTTTGTAGTTATTTTTTGTACCCAAAACAAGAGTTGTAAGATTTTTTTTTGTTCAAAAAACACTGCCTAAAATCATTTTTCCTAGACCTTTTATTTAGGATCCAGGGAAACCCCGAACTTTGCTGTTCAAAAAAAGTACTCGACCCAATTTTTAAAAAATTTTTGCTTGACTATTCGGGAAAAATAAGTAAGCGCATCCCACTCCTACGGGATCAATGGGCTGCGTCGGGGTTTATACCCTTTGGGTTTAAATTTTTGTACCCGTCACTTTTTGACAAAGGGCTTTTGAGTAAAGCTTTGAAACTTTCAACACTTTTTTACCATCACCCTGTCCAGTTGTAGGGAAGAGTACATAACTCTATCAAAGGGTTTTGGATGGGAAATTTTGGTCCTTTTTTAAATCAGGAAAATTTTGGGTTTAAATTTTTTCGTACCAGTTCACTTTTGGGGTTTAAAATGTTTTACTTTGGGTTTGAAAATTTTTATCCCTTGTTTATTAAACAGTTGATCTGTAGAAAGAGTACATAACTGTTTAACTATTTTGACTGGGAAACAGGGGCCCTTTTTTGGGGCTTGGAAATTTGTACAAATTTTTGTAAAAGTCTTGTTTTGTCAAAAATTTTGACAATTGTTTGGTTTGGGAAAATTTGCCCCAATTATTTATCATCATGATTTATATCTGTAGGCAAGAGTATCTTTCAACTATTTTGACTGAAATTTGACCCCTTTTTGCTCGACTGTACGAAGTACAAGGGGGAAGGGTATCCTACTCGACGTCCCCCCCTTGGTTGAAGTTTTTTTTTTCACTTTCGCTTTTTTCAAAAATCTCTGTTTAATTTTCTTTATGGATTTGATTCAAACTTTAAATAGTTATTCCTCATCATCACCCACATATCTGGGATAAGGGATAACTCTGGCACCAATATTTCTTTAATTATTCCCCTTTTTACTTTGTTTTTTAAGGGTTTAAAGTTTTGATTTTCACTTTCACTTTTGTTATTACTGAATGGATTTGATTCAAACTTTTAAAAAAAAAAAAAAAAAAAAAAAATTGGCCTAAAAAAAAATTTTAACAACCCCCCATTTATTGACACAAGATGCATAAATTGGCACAAAAATTTTAAAGAAAATTTTTTCCCCCTTTTTTCATTTGAAATTTCAGGGTTTTAAAATTTTTTATCACTTTCCCCTCTGTTTTTATGCCCCCCTTCCAAAAGGGGGGGGGGGACATATATTGTTTTGCAGGTGGGCGGTGATCTGTATGTAGAAAAAATCCCATTTTCCCGGGTGATAAAATCAAGGGAAAGCTTGGGCCCCCCCCCCCCAAGGAATCATGAAGTTGATAGGGAGGTTGGTCATCACCAGCAGATGACCCCTATTGATTTTGAGATCTGTATATCAAAGGTCAAGGTCACAGTGACTGTCGGTCTGTATGTAGAACAATCCGATTCCGGATGATAACTCAAGAATGCTTGGGCCTATAATCATGAAAGTTGATAGGGAGGTTGGTCATCACCAGCAGATGACCCCTATTGATTTTGAGATCTGTATATCAAAGGTCAAGGTCACAGTGACCCTGATTAGTAAAACGGTTTCCAGATGATAACTCGAGAACGCTTGGGCCTAGGATCATGAAAGATGATAGGCAGGTTGATCATCACTCGCAGATGACCCCTATTGATTTTGAGATCTGTATATCAAAGGTCATGGTCACAGTGACCCTGATTAGTAAAACAGGTTAGTGAAACTTGAAATAGATATGAACCAACGTACTTTGATGGTGCCTATCATTTGTTTTTATTAATTGGTCAATTTTCCTTAGAGTTATTGCCCTTTAATTGTTTAAAAATCTAGATTTGTACATAACAAACCAACCAGTTGGTAGAATTTCATGAAACTTCTTTCTTTCTTTTTTCATGAACATTTATTACAAACCTGTGAAGTTGTGTACCCACACCTGGTCACCACCTTGCCTTGGTCACCCCCTCCCCCCCCCACCCCACCCCACCCCCTCCAAAAAAGAAAAAAAAGAATTATTTTTTTCATTACTTTTTATTACTTTTTTTTTCAAACCTTGATCAACATGTGATGTTCTGTACCCTCACCCAGTCACCTTCCCCCCCCCCCCACCACCACCAGTTTTCTGTTAAATTGATTTTGACTAATGAAATTATTTGCCTCTAAAGTAACATCCTTAACTTTTTGCCTGATATATTGTTTTGCCATTCTTCACCACAAACCCTTTCGGCGGGGGATACCAATTCATCGAATTTGCTTGTTCAAATTTAGTCCACCTCTGTTGTTTTAAGTGGCAAGATGAACCTTGACATGAGTTGACCTTGATCTTGACCTAGTGACCTACTTTCACATTTCTTTAGCTACAGCCTTCAAATTTGAACCACATGCATAGGTTTGTGTACCGAAATAAAATTTGACCTTGATTTTGACCTAGTGACCTACTTTCACATTTTTCAAGCTACATCCTTCAAATTTGGACCACATGCATAGCTTTGTGTACCCAAATGAACTTTGATCTTGAGATTGACCTAGTGACCTACTTTGACATTTCTGAATCTACAGGCTTTAAATTTGGATTGCATGCATATTTTTGTGTTCTGAATTAAAATTTGACATTGATTTTTACCTAGCATCTACTTTCACATTCCTCAAGCTACAGCCTCCAAATTTGAAGCACAGGCATAGTTCTGTTTACGGAAATGAACTTTGACCTTGAAATTGATCTAGTGACCTACTTTCACATTTCTCAAGCCACAGCTTTCAAATTTGGACCACATGCACAGTGTTTTGTACCAAAATGAAATTTAACATTGATTTTGATCTTGTGCTAGTCTTGAAATTTTGAACATTAAAAAATAGCTCAGTGGTCGGTGCTAAGATCACTCTGTGATCTCTTGTTAGGTTAATAAGTTAAAGGTCAAGGTCAGATTGGACCAGAACAGTAGGACTTTTGTTTACAGTGAGCTCATAATTTCTGCTCCTTGTGCAATTACTGAATGCATCAAGGGGGACCATTTCGTGTTCGACGAGCTCTTGTTACTGAATGGATTTGATTCGAACTAAAATAGTTGTTCAGCACTATCACCGATGCCATATAACACAAGGTGCATAACTCTGGCACCAATTTTTCATGAATTATTCCCCCTTTTTACTTAGAATTTCAGGTTAAAGTTTTGATGCACTTTCGCTCTATCACTGTTATTACTGAATGGATTTGATTCAAACTTAAAATAGTTGTTCAACATCATCACCCACACCATTTAACCCAAGGTGCATAACTCTGGCACCAATATTTCATGAATTATGCCTCCTTTTTAGCTCACCTGAGCCAAAGGCTCATGGTGAGCTATTGTGACCGCTTAATGTCCGGCGTGCGTCGTCCAGCGTCCGTCCGTCAACATTTCCTAAAAAAATCTTCTTGAAAACCACTGGGCAGAATTACAGCAAACTTCACAGGAATGATCCTTGGGTGGCCCCCTTTCAAAATTGTTCAAAGAACTGAATTCCATGCAGAACTCGGGTTGCCATGGCAACCGAAAGAAAAAACTTTAAAAATCTTCTTGTCCAAAACCACAGGGCCTAGGGCTTTGATATCTGGTGTGTAGCACCATCTAGTGGTCCTCTACCAAAATTGTTCAAATTATCCCCCTAGGGTCAAATATGGCCCCGCCCTGGGGGTCACATGGTTTACATAGACTTATATAGGGGAAACTTTGAAAATCTTCTTGTACAAAACCACATGGCCTAGGGCTTTGATATTTGGTATGTAGCATCATCTAGTGGTCCTCTACCAAGATTGTTCAAATTATTCCCCTAGGATCAAATATGGCATCGCCCCGGGGGTCACATGGTTTATATAGCGTTATATAGGGAAAACTTTGAAAATCTTCTTGTACAAAACCACATGGGCTAGGGCTTTGATATTTGGTATGTAGCATCATCTAGTGGTTCTCTACCAAGATTGTTCAAATTATCCCCCTAGGGTCAAATATGGCCCCACCCCGGGGGTCACATGGTTTATATAGTGTTATATAGGGAAAACTTTGAAAATCTTCTTGTACAAAAGGACATGGCATAGGGCTTTGATATTTGGTATGTAGCATCATCTAGTCGTCCTCTACCAATATTATTCAAATTATCCCCCTAGGGTCAAATATGGCCCCGCCCTGGGGGTCACACGGTTTATATAGAGTTATATAGGGAAAACTTTGAAAATCTTCTTGTACAAAACCACATGGGCTAGGGCTTTGATATTTGGTATGTAGCATCATCTAGTGGTCCTCTACCAAGATTGTTCAAATTATCCACCTAGGTTCAAATATGGCCCCGCCCCGGGGGTCGCAAGTTTTACATAGACTTATATAGGAAAAAAAGTTTAAAAATCTTCTTATCTGAAACCGCAACTCTTAGACCTTTGATATTTGGTTTGTAGCATTGTCTTATGGTCCTCAATCAAAATTGTTCAAATTGTACCCCTGGGGTGAAAAGAGGCCCTGACCTGGGGGTCCCAAGTTTTATATAGACTTGTATAGGAAAAAGATTTAAAAATCTTCTTGTCAGAAACCATACAACCTAGGCTTTTGATATTTGGTATGATGCATTGTCTAGTAGTCCTCTACCAAAATTGTTCAAATTATGCTAAAAGAGGCCCCGCCCTGGGGTCACTTAGTTATTATGTGAGTTATATAGGAAAAATACTTAAAAAATCATCTGATTCTATTTCCAAGACTATTTAATTATAATTACCTGATGACCCCAAGTAATATGGTGTCACTTGTTTGTGACCTTGACCTACTGACCTACTTTCTTGTTTTTTAAGATACAGCTTTGAAATATTGATGACTTACAGTTTTGCACACAAATTGTAAAACTGAATTTCATTGACCATGAATGTGACCTACTGACTTTCTTAATATTTTATCATCAGTTTGACATTCGAAACATATAGCTGATATTACTCAGGTGAGCGATTCAGAGTCATCATGACCCTCTTGTACTTAGAATTAAATGTTAATTTAGATGCATTTTCACTATTTCTCAGTTATTATGAAATGCATTTCATTCAAGCTTGAAGTAGTTGTTCCACTTTATCACCCACATCATATGACACAAGATGCATAACTCTTGCACCAATATTTTATTAATTATGCCCCCTTTTTGCTTAGGTTTTACTTATATAGTATTTTGATACACTTTATCTGTACCTCTCTTATTACTTAAAATTCTTTACATAGACTCAGGCAATTGTGCAATATCTTCATTCACCATTGGAGTTAATAAACACTCCAGTGACAGCTCCAGTTTCCTCAGATCAGCCCAGTTTCACTATCCAGCATCGAAATAGTCAAGCACGCTGTCTCCTGTGACAGCTCTTGTTTGATTTGGAAATTGGTTCAATTTTCGTACAAGTCCATGTTTTGTCAAAACTATTTGACATCTTGCTTTGAAACTTTGAACACTTGTTTATCATCATGATTTCCATCTGTAGGCAAGAGTACATAACTGTGTCAACTATTTTGGCTGAATTATGACCCTTTTTGGACTTGGAAATTGGTTTAGTTTTCATACAAGTCAACGTTTTGTCAAAGCTATTTGACATGTGGCTTTGAAACTTTGAACACTAGTTTATCATCATGATTTCTGTCTGTAGGCAAGAGTACATAATTCTGTCAACTATTTTCGCTAAATTATGGCTCTTTTTGGACTTGGAAATCAGTGAAGATTTTAGTACCAGTCTATATTATGCCTAACCTGTTTGTCATATGGCTTTGGAACTTTGACCACTTGTTTACCTTCATAGTCTACGTACCTAGGACAAGGACTTGAGCTGAGTTATGGTCCTTTTCTGGACATAGAAATTAGTAAGGTTTCGCACACCATTCGATATTTTGTCTATCAACTGTTTGGTATATGGCTTTGACACTTTGAACACTTGCTTACCAACATGGTCACACATTGCATTATAGTGCAAAACTTATCCAAATCCACAAATGCAGATACATTGTTTGTCTTATTTGTTCCTTTTCTTTTGTCTGAAAATCTCCGGTAATATTTTGACCGTATACTTCTATCAATGCTTCGAATATTCGAGCGCACTGTCAACAGACAGCTGTTGTTAGGAGAAGATCTTGGTACTTTTATTCCTATAGTGTTCCTGCCCTTCTGAGGAATGGCTGGTAATTGTCTCGGTATTTTAATGTATAATTTGTATATATATGTATATAGATATTAGATGATATGGTAATATTGTTAAAGAATTAGATTTGAAACTGCCTAGCTCGATATGGAGAGCACAGATACGCGGATCATTTGGATGAGCGTTTGATACATATGACCTCTTGACGATTTGATAAAAAGTGATATTGTAATATATACAGTATAAAAGTGGTATTGAATACATATGTGTCCTCTGATGATTTGAAATAAGCTGTATCGTAATGAATAAAGCATTGTAGTTCTGTAAAGGTGGTATGAAATAACAATGTGTAATTTATGTATATCATAATACCTATAATTCCGGTTGTAGAAGGTGTTTTTCTTAGTTATTTCAAATATTCCTCTTTCTTGCTGTCCCCTAAAATGTGAAACCTAATACTAGTAACTTAAGTATGATATAATTAGACATGTTTGTAAATTTTACCATGTTTTTGTGTTACTGCTTTTTAGGTTGCATGTTGACTGCAACAGACTACTAACACAGGTGTTGGATGCCACAGCTGACACTGCTCTAAAGGTAAATGACACCTTTTTTACATACCATTTATCCTCTGACAATTTAATAAAAAGTGGTATTATAATATATAAAACATTGCAGTTTTAACTTTTAACAGTGTAATTTATGTACATCTTAATATCTATAAATCCGGTTGTAGAAGGTGTTTTTTTTATTGGTTATTTCAATATTCCTCTTTCTTGCTGTTCCCCCAAAATGTGAAACATAGGATAAGTATTAGCTCACCTGTCACATCAACGCAACGGTCATATCTTATTATAAATTTATAATAAGATACAACTTTGTTACGTTGAGGTGACGACATAGTGACAAGATGAGCTTTTGTGATCACCGTTCGTCCGAGGTCCTTTGGATAGGGAACTCTGCAATTGCAGAGCCATTCTTAGGTGCCCTTTTCTCTTTCAGCTAGATAGGGAACTAAATTGTGTAGATAGGGAAGATCTCTCAAGTATAAGGTTATGTAAGTATGCAGGCAGATAATGCGTCTCCTTTGGAAAGGCATTTGATGCCTGTAACTATGTAGCCAGGTAATGCATCTCCTATGGAAAGGCATTTGTAGCCTGTAACTCTGCAGCCGGATAATGCCTCTCATATTGAAAGGCATTTGAAGCCTCGAGTATACAGCCGGATAATGCCACTCCTATGGAAAGCATTCGAAGTATGTAAGTATGCAGCTGGATAATGCCTCTCCTGTGGAAAACCATTCGAAGTCTGCTAAAAAATAATATAAGTGGTCTTTAGAATCAAATGGTTGGTATCAAGAACAGTAAGTAATTGCAAGTTGTGAAAGAGGATCAGGACATTACATCGGCCAGGCTCACATTTTGAGGGACAGTGAAAATTGTTCAAGCTAAATCTCTTAAGCTACTGAGTGTTAAATTCTTTTTCTGAATGAAAATTGAGTTATGTCTTTTGCAACCGGAATTACAGAGATAATGTTTTTATTGCAATATTTTTATGTTTGTGTTGTATAGATTTTTTTTCTATTTTCAGAGGGACCTGTAGTTGGGAGAGCTGATAGTTTGTCATCAGTTTTGTACATATTTTAATGTTATGACATGTTTTAAAATCTGAATAAAATGAATAAATACCATTTTTTATATACGTTATGATTTAATTGCGTGCGTAGGCGGCATAGTGGGAACGAGGGCGGGATGCGCGTTTTTTTTTCCATTGCTGTGGTGAAGGTGTTGCTGTGGTGAAGGTTTTTGGAAGGTGTTGATTTTTGTCGGTTATTTGTTCGGAGGCAGTTGGTTTTTGTTTGGAGTTGTTGGTTTTTATAGGTTTTGGAGATGGTTTGTTTTTGTTCAGAGGTGGGACATTCGGCTGATTTCTTTCCAAACAAAGGAAGCTGTGAATCAGCTGCTGTGAATTCAGCCAAAAAATGGGTTAGTTTGTGTTTTTAAGTATGATATAATTGGACATGTTTGTAAATTTTACCATGTTTTGTGTTACTGCTTTTTAGGTTGCATGTTGACTGCAACAGACTACTAACACAGGTGTTGGATGCCACAGCTGACACTGCTCTAAAGGTAATAGGCACCTGTTTTACATACCATTTATCCTCTGACAATTTAATAAAAAGTGGTATTATAATAATATATAAAACATTGCAATTTTAATTTTTTAACAGTGTGATTTATGTACATCTTAATATCTATAATTCCGGTTGTAGAAGGTCTTTTTATTGGTTATTTCAATATTCCTCTTTCTTGCTGTTCCCCCAAAATGTGAAACCTAGGGTAAGTATTAGCTCATCAGTCACATCGTCACCTCAACGCAACAGTTGTTTATCTTATTATAAATTTATAATAAGATACAACTTTGTTGCGTTGAGGTGACGACATATTGACAAGGTGAGCTTTTGTGATCACCGTTCGTCCGACGTCCTTTGGATAGGGAACTCTGCAATTGCAGAGCCATTCTTAGGTGTCCATTTCTCTTTCAGCTAGATAGGGAACTAAACTGTGTAGATAGGGAAGATCTCAAGTATAATGCATCTCCTATGGAAAGGCATTTGTAGCCTGTAACTCTGCAGCCGGATAATGCCTCATATTAAAAGGCATTTGAAGCCTCGAGTATACAGCCGGATAATGCCACTCCTGTGGAAAGCATTCGAAGTATGTAAGTATGCAGCTGGATAATGCCTCTCCTGTGGAAAACCATTCGAAGTCTGCTAAAAAATAATATAAGTGGTCTTTAGAATAAATGGTTGGTATCAAGAACAGTAAGTAATTGCAAGTTGTGAAAGAGGATCAGGACATTACATCAGCCAGGCTCACATTTTGAGGGACAGTGAAAATTGTTTAAGCTAAATCTCTTAAGCTACTGAGTGTTAAATTCTTTTTCTGAATGAAAATTGAGTTATGTCTTTTGCAACCGGAATTACAGAGATAATGTTTTTATTGCAATATTTTTATGTTTGTGTCGTATAGATTTTTTTTCTATTTTCAGAGGGATCTGTAGTTGGGAGAGCTGATAGTTTGTTTTCAGTTTAGTACATTTTTTAATGTTATGACATGTTTTAAAATCTGAATAAAATGAATAAATACCATTTTTTATATACGTTATGATTTAATTGCGTGCGTAGGCGGCATTGTGGGAATGAGGGCGGGACGCGCAGTTTTTTTTTCCATTGCTGTGGTGGATTTTTGGAAGGTGTTGATTTTTGTCGGTTATTTGTTCGGAGGCAGTTGGTTTTTGTTTGGAGATGGTTTGTTTTTGTTTCAAGTTTCAAGTTTATTCAACAAATTCTCAATTTGTATATATACAAAAACATGAGACAAATACAAGTAATTAAAGAAAACATTACATATAGTCACGCAAATCAATGAGGGCAACACACACACTCTACATTAATTTTATCGAATTACAGAATCTATAAGTTCTATTTATAGCAAATTAAGACGGGTTACAGGTTAAAAATAGGTCAGATTATGTCATTCAGAAAAGCGTGTCGATAATGTGTAATTGATGGTAGGCACATGTGCTTGCTTGACCATTTATTCGTAACGGGATAACCGTTTTGTTCATAACGGAATTACACGTGGGGAAATAAGGAGTTAAATGATTAAAGTAATTTTACTAGAATTACGTTGTTTAATAAGAACTTTATGATACAAGCCATGTAGAAGAAATTTGTTTCAAAATGTGTAAGGAAAAAAGCGGAAGTAAGATTCTTGATAAGTGCAACAAATTCTGTGTAGTTGTCACTGTGAAATAATATTATTATTATATATTCTTGAAATGGATTTAAAGTGTATGGCTTTGGATATAAGAATCATGGTTGTGGCAGCTACTGTAGTTTGTGAGTATTTTAGATTTTTTTTTTTTTTAAGTTTATATTTATTATTAAGAAGCTCTACTCAGTAAAATAAGGCCTTCAGTAGTAAAAATTACATCCAGTAGATAACCTTGGATGGTGAAGATTTGTGTTTAAGCCATATATTTAAGCCCTGTACTGGTATGTGTATTAACTATTTTTAAAGACCATCAAATTTATTGTAAAATTTGCCGAAAGTGATGCCTGAATGTTACACTGTTTGCAGTACAGTGCCATATTTTCAATATGCTCTTAAAAATAATTTAAGAGCATATTGTATGGGAGTACTACCAGATATATTTTGTGACTGCAGATGTAGCGGCTCTTAACGAAACGAAAAATAAGAGCAATATTTCTATGCTACTTGCAATTTGTTTATGAATGATGGTATGATTTGTGTGCCCTCATTGCTTAGACTTTATATCGTAGTTGAAATTAAAATAATTTTCAGTATAAATACTAGAAACTGATATTATGCCATATTTTCGTAAAGATTTGTAAACCCTGTGCGTTGTGACATGGTTTACGGTACTTTATTGCTCATGCATCTAGAGCAGTAAACTGAAGTATATATTTTTATATATAAATTATGGTAAATAGCAATGATAACTCACTATTGTTTTTATAGCAGTGAGTTAGACTAAACTCTTTATGAAATATAAGTGCTATTATAAACAATTAGAGATTAAACATGGTATTTAATAATGGCCTTAATGTTCTTACAACATCATTACTTGGCATAGTAATGTTTTTAGCATTAATTAGGTGCTCAAATATAGCATGATAATGGTTGTAGCATTTATACAGTAAATAGACATAGCAACAGCATAATAACATTTCAGTCATAGAATAAATGCGATAACATATAATGATTCTAGGTTTAGGTTAATATTAAAAACAATCAAATAAAAGACACACACATTCAGTTATCACACACAAAGTAGAACAACAACACTAATGGTTCTAGCATGAACATATCTACAGCATTATCATGAATCTAGCATATCGTTATCATGAATCTAGCATACAAATGGTCAAACTCCAACGCAGTGATCTCCCTTGCCGCTTCGCTCATTGATCACTGCCAACACAATGTTTTTAGCTAAAATTCAGCTAAGTGGACTTCTTTTAGTTATATGATTATTTAGTTATTTTTCCCCCAATGTTTTCGAAGTTTACACTTCTTTTAGCACAGGCGAATGTTCCATAATGAAAAAAATAATGATTCTGAATGAAAATAGGTATTTATTTACACGACCGTTAAGTATCCTAAAACGAAACTGAAAGTAAACAAACGAATATGTCGACGTTAATCTTTGACGTCGTTCACTATTAAAATGCTGCCATTTGGCCCAAGCCGAAACAGATGGAGGCTTTTGAATATTTTTTCTGCTGGCCAAGTTATGTTATTGTCAAAAGTTTGGTATATCATATGAATATGTAAGTTAATTTTTTAAACCGATCATCACGTGATGAACCATGGTCACGTGAATGTTGTGGTGGCAGTGATCAATGAGCGAAGCGGCAAGGGAGATCACTGCGTTGGAGTTTGACAAATGGTAAACAAACTTAGCATAGTTTTAATTTTAGCATAAATGGTAAACAAACCAGGGGTCCTGAAATAAGCTGTCCGAGTTGTCCGATTCGTGGATTCCTCGGTCCGGACAAGCAGTTTTTAGAAGCTGGCTTGTCCGGGGACAAGTAAAATTTCCGTGGTAAATATTTTATGAAAATGAAACTAATCGGCGACATCTGTTATTTCCGCATGCCTAAAGGCAATATCTAATCTATTTGTGATCATTTATGACCCTTAAATTTATCAAAACAAAAATGTATGCAGCCATTTATAGACACGTGGACTGGTTTACTACATTTAATGATCATTATTGGAAAATTAAACCGTGAAGTTGAAAATGAGTGCCAGTCTGGGGATTCCGGCGTTATCTACTTTCATTTTTGATTTTCAGAAAAACGATTAGCTAGGTTGACGCTATGTAGGCATACAGACACTAAATAGAAAAATGGCGCGAAAAAAAATGGTAGTCGCATAATGGCGGATACAAATAGTCCTCAGTTTTTTTCGCTGTGTAGAGCTATTTTCCTTATTTTCTTTGCAATTTTTTTGGTAAAATCACATGACAGATCTATGCTTGACATGAAGATAGCATTTTGATCATGAAATAACACCATGACAAAATTTTTCATGGAAACTTAGATCATACACCACCAGTATAATTTGGGGTCTCATTTTTTAGCTGATTTTGCAGTTTGTGTGTTTGACTGAAATTTTTTTTCTTGCATCAAACATGACCCCCACTTTTCTTTTGATTTTTAGTTAGCACTGACAATATTCTTCAAGAAAATGTAAGTTACAGAAATTTAAAATGGGTCCTGATGTGTGCTACGGTCATTGGAAATAGGTCAATTTTATATAGAATAAAGAACAACAACTATTTAGTGTGTTATAACCTATGTAAAAAAGTTTAGTAGCCAAAATTTGTGGCTTAATTTTTCGAGTCGATTGTTTTGACATTTAACAACTCGGACAGCTTATTTCAGGACCCCTGAAAGACCAGTGCAGTATTCATTGAATGTAATGGGACCAGGGTAGAAATTCTAGGCATACATACATGTACTGAGATTATTTTTGTCAATGGCATGTGTTCAAGTGTTCTTAATTATTCTCTACTCACTAAACTTGCTAGTCATAACATATTTTCAAGTGGATGTTGTAGTCACTTAGCTTGCTAGTTATAACATATTTTCAAAAGGATGGTTCTAGTCATAACATAAAAACTTTATATAAGTTAAAATAGAAGTCAACAGAAGTGTTTGTTTGTATTATTTGTTTATTTAGTAATGATAATGCTGATCCTTTCCTTTTTAAACTAAAAAGTACGGACAAGTTCTTCTTTGGTACGGACAAGTGGATTTGTGGGCCCAACTTGTCCGGGGACAAGTAGACTCTGAAAATATTTCAGGACCCCTGCAAACCAACATAATGGTTGTAGTAGCACAGTGCTGTAAATGAACACAGACTAAGAAATTAAATAAAGAATTGATAAAGTATTAGCACTTTAATATATACTAACATAGCATAATAGCGATTCAAGTTTAAACGAAGAAAGATAATAATCATATATTTAATAAAAATAAAAGTTACATATAAATTTGGCTTAATGTTAATGGTTAATTCTTATAGTTTTCATAATAATATCCAAAAATTTGCATAGTCTAATTAATTCATTTTTGTTTTCAGTATTCAACCGCTGTGAGAATTTTATAACATTTGGATTTCTGTAATAATATTGTTTAACAAATTGCTTCCTTTTATCATTAAAAAAATTACAACAAAGCAAATAATGAAATTCATCTCCAAGTTCATTAAGTCTGCAAAGAGAACATTTCCTTTCAGCTAGTGGTACACCAGTCCATCTTCCTGTTTCAACAGGAAGTCTATGATTTCTTGTTCGAAAAGCGTAATAACTTTACATAAAAATTAGGAAGAGAGTAAAAATACTTGTTCATTTCAAAACTACCTTTAAATAATTTGTAGTTATAAACTGCTAGTTGTTTTTGATATTAAATTGTTCCATTCCTGTAAATTTTGATCATGATCCTTTTTTTAAAAAGCCAGAGGAAACCATTTTCTGTTCATTTCGGTTTGGTTTTTCCCATATATTTCCATATCCGTTTTTCATTATTATATTTTTAATATATATTAGCCATTTTGATCTTAATTTCCCTTGTTCCTGGAGTCCATTTAAAATTATATACATTTGTTCAGAGGTGGGACATTTGGATGATTTCTTTTAAAACAAAGGAAGCTGTGAATTCAGCAAACAAATAGATTAGTTTGTGTTTTAAGTATGATATAATTAGACATGTTTGTAAATTTTACCATGTTTTTGTGTTACTGCTTTTTAGGTTGCATGTTGACTGCAACAGACTACTAACACTGGTCTTGGATGCTACAGCTGACACTGCTCTAAAGGTAATAGACACCTTTTTTACGTACCATTTATCCTCTGACAATTAAATAAAAAGTGGTATTATAATATATAAAACATTGCAGTTTTAACTTTTTAACAGTGTAATTTATGTACATCTTAATATCTAAAATTTCCGGTTGCAGAAGGTGTTTTTTATTGGTTATTTCAATATTCCTCTTTCTTGCTTTTCCCCCAAAAATGTGAAACCTGGGGTAAGTTTTGCTCACCTGTCATATGGGTCACCTCAACGCACAGTTGTATCTTATTAAAAAATTTATAATAAGATACAACTTTTGTTGCTTGAGGTGACGACTAGTGACAAGGTGAGCTTTTGTGATAAACCGTTCGTGCGAGGTCCTTTGGATAGGGAACTCGCAATTGCAGAGCCATTCTTAGGTGCCCTTTTCTCTTTCAGCTAGATAGGGAACTAAATTGTGTAGATGGGGAAGATCTCTCAAGTATAAGGTTATGTAAGTATGCAGGCGGAAAATTTGACTCTCCTGTGGAAAGGCATTTTGAATCCTGCTAAAAAATAATAAAAATGGTCTTTAGAATCAAATGGATGGTGTCAAGAGCAGTAAGTAATTGCCAAGTTGTGAAAGAGGATTAAGACATTACATCAAAACAGGCTCCCCATTTTTGGCGGACAGTGAAAATTGTTAAGCTAAATCTCTTAAAGGGCTACTGGGTATTTAATTCTTTTTCTGAATGAAAATTGCGTTAAACCTATTCCAACCGGAATAAGAGAGATAATGTTTTTATGTTTGTGTCATATAGCTTTTTATTTTCTTTTTAGAGGGATCTGCAATTGGGAGAGCTGATTGTTTTTGTTCAGAGGTGGGGCATCCGATGATTTCTTTTAAGGACAAAGGAAGGTGTAAATTTTCAGCAAACAAATAGATTAGTTTGTGTTTTAAGTATGATATAATTAGACATGTTTGTAAATTTTACCATGTTTTGTGTTACTGCTTTTTAGGTTGCATGTTGACTGCAACAGACTACTAACACAGGTGTTGGAGCCACAGCTGACACTGCTCAATGGAAATTTGACACTTTTTTTACAACCAAATTTATCCTCTGACAATTTAATAAAAGTGGTATTATAATATATAAAACATTGCAGTTTTTTTAACAGTGTAATTTATGTACTCTTAATATCTATAATTCCGGTTGCAGAAGGTTGTTTTTTATTGGTTTTTTTCAATATTCCTCTTTCTTGCTGTTCCCCAAAAATGTAAAACCCTAGGGTAATATTAGCTCACCAGTCATATCGTCACCTCAACGCAACAGTTGTATCTTATTATAAATTTATAAGATACAACTTTGTTGCGTTGAGGTGACGACATAGTGACAAGGTGAGCTTTTGTGATCACCGTTCGTCCGAGGTCCTTTGGATAGGGAACTCTGCAATTGCAGAGCCATTCTTAGGTGCCCATTTCTCTTTCAGCTAGATAGGGAACTAATTTGTGTAGATAGGGAAGATCTCTCAAGTATAAGGTTATGTAAGTATGCAGGCGGATAATGCCTCTCCTGTGGAAAGGCAACCGGAATTAGAGAGATAATGTTTTTATGTTTGTGTCGTATAGCTTTTTATTTTCTTTTTAGAGGGATCTGCAATTGGGAGAGCTGATTGTTTTTGTTCAGAGGTGGGCATCCGTGTTTTCTTTTAAGACAAAGGAAGGTGTAAATTTCAGCAAACAAATAGATTATTTTGGTGTTTTAAGTATGATATAATTAGACATGTTTGTAAATTTTCCCCATGTTTTTGTGTTACTGCTTTTTAGGTTGCATGTTGACTGCAACAGATACTAACACAGGTGTGGATGCCACAGCTGACACTGCTCTAAAGGTTAATAACACCTTTTTTACATACCATTTATCCTCTGACTTTTTAATAAAAAGTGGTATTAAATATTAAAACATTGCAGTTTAAACTTTTTAATAGTGTAATTATGTACATTTTAATATCTATAATTCCGGTTGTAGAAGGTCTTTTTTATTGGTTATTTCAATATTCCTCTTTCTTGCTGTTCCCCCAAAATGTGAAACCTAGGGTAAGTATTAGCTCACCTGTCACATCGTCACCTCAATGCAACAGTTGTATATCTTATTATAAATTTATAATAAGATACAACTTTGTTGTGTTGAGGTGACGACATATTGACAAGGTGAGCTTTTGTGATCACCGTTCGTCCGAGGTCCTTTGGATAGGGAACTCTGCAATTGCAGAGCCATTCTTAGGTGCCCATTTCTCTTTCAGCTAGATAGGGAACTAAATTGTGTAGAAGGAAGATCTCTCAAGTAAAGGTTATGTAGTATGCAGGCAGATAATGCCTCCGTGGAAAGGCATTTGAATCCTGCTAAAAATAATGTAATGGTCTTAGAAATCAAATGGGTGGTGTCAAGAGCAGTAAGTAACTGCAAGTTGTGAAAGAGGATTAAGACATTACTTTGGACAGGCAAACATTTTGGCGGACAGTGAAAATTGTTTAAGCTAAATCTCTTAAGCTGCTGGGTGTTTAATTCTTTTTTCGAAGGGAAAATTGAGTTATTTTCTATGCAACCGGAAATTTAAACAGAGATAATATTTTGTTGGTGTCATATAGCTTTTTTTTTCTCTTTTAGAGGGATCTGCAATTGGGAGAACTGATTGTTTTGTTCAGAGGTAGGGCATCCAATGATTCTTTTCAGACAAATGAAGCTGGGAAATCAGATTAGTTTGTGTTTTAATTATGGATATAATTTACATGTTTAAATTTTTTAAACATGTTTTTGTGCTACTGTTTTTAGGGTTGCATGTTAACTGCAACAGACTACTAAACACAGGTGTTGGATGCCACAGCTGACATGCTCTAATGGTAATGGGACACTTACTTTTTACACAGAAAGCTCCATTTTGGGAAAAGCTGATGGTTGGTATGTGTGTTTTTTCGCTTTTATGTATTAATTTTTTAAATACCTGTTTTAAATATGAATACATCAATATTCCATTTTTGTGTTTTATGTTTGTTTTATGTATGCTGCAATAGTCTTTAATTTTATCTTTTACCAAAAAGCTTGGGCTTCTGAGGGTTTACCTTCCAGATTAGTTTACATTAGCAAGCTGATGGTTTGTGTGTCTTCTTTTTTTACAGGTAGTATAACCTAAAATTTTAACCTACCTTTTATAATATGAAAAGAATGTAAAGACATTTTTTTGGTGTTTTTTTTTTTTTTTAATTTTTGTTTTATGTATGCTGTCGTATAACTTTTTTGTCTTTTTTTACATAGAAAGCTTGAAATGGGCATGCGGATGATCGGCATTTGTGTACTTGCTGTCTTACTAGTATGTATATTTTGATGTCGGTTTTTTTTTATGAATATACATAGATGTATAAATACCATATATATATTTTAATTAAGTGTTTTTTGCTTTATTTGTGATATAGTTGCGTGCATAGGTTGCATTGTGTGAACGAGGGCAGGACGCGCATTTTTTTTGGTTTGCTGTGGTTTAGGTCTGTATAATTCAGGTTTTAGGGTAAGTTTGTTTTTGTTTTTGGATAGGGAACTCTGCACTGACAGAAGAATTCTTAGATACCTTTCTCTTTCAGCTAGATATCGAACTAAATATCTTAGATAGGCTTCAGACGTGCAAGGTGATGGTTTGTACTTCTGTTTTACAGGTATGTATATTTTGATGTTTTAACATGTTTTATAATATGAATTGGATGTATAAATACCATTTTTGTGTTTTTTATTTTAGTTTTATGTATGCTGTTACAAATTCTTATTTTGTCTTTTTAACACAGAAAGCTGCGAATTGACAGGCTGATGGTTTGTATTGTGCACTGTATTTTACCATATTTCTCATGTCAGCAAAAAATAGCAATTGTTTGTATTATTGTTTTTTAGGTTGCATGTTAACTGCAACAGATACAAACAACAGTGTTGGAGGGCCACAGCTGACACTGCTCTCAACTAGAGAAATAAAAAAGGTAATGGACATCTAAACTGTGTTTGCTCTGCCAAACTGAAGGTAAGACTTCTGTTTTAGGGTTAAAGGGTTGTTTGGCGGGTCAAGCTGTTTTGTCAGGTTTGGGAAAGTAAAGTATGTAAGTGCTTGTGCCTGTGTTTTGTTCTAATCTGGTTGCTTTTGTTAGGAGATGGAAAGTGTTCCTTTTGGATTTTGTCAAAGTTAGCAAAGTTTTGTTATAATTTTATTTTTTGGGTATGTGTCATTGTTTATAAAAATGTTGTATTTGTTTTTTAAATATAAGGTAATCTGTGTTACATATAGTATGCCACAATTTTAGTGTTTCTGTTTAACCTTTACCCTGCTAAATTCTAAAATGACTGGTCCATCATTCAAATTGGGGAAGTATCACTATTTTTGGGAAGGGGTGTTCACAAAAATTTAATGACTGAATAGTAAACAATGCAGACCAAGGGATCCTGCACAAATTGCTAAAGCGGGAATTACTTGCGACCAGAACCCAACAGTTAAATGTTGTTTTTATTACGGTAGTAATGAGTCTACATGTGTAGACTGCATTTTACCATTTTTGATGTAAATTGTTGTCTATAATTTTTCACAGGCAAAGCCTGTGGCTTTTTGGGTCTTATTTTATGGTCATTATTAGAAGTGAAGTTCAAGCATAGTAACTTTAGACTATTCTGGTCAGAAGAATATGGGCCCTTGCCATCAAACCCAGAAGGAGCAATGACTGTTAAAATCAATACAGTTTTGCATTTTTTGCAAAGGATGAAGTTGAGTATTGAGTATTTTTTAGTTCAAAATTTTGTTCAGTCTAAAACATCCGGAATCGCCCTTAAAGAAAAATGCAAAACATAACAGAAAGTTTAAAGCTGGACTTAAAACATGTATAGCATTATCTTGTTCCATTTATTTTCACTTTATTTTGTCCCTGTGTAAAATTGGTACTAAATTCTGAGTTACTTGATTGATCAGTACTAGTGATTTTGTTACAAAAACAGAAAATACAATATTGTTAACTGTTACAGGTACAAAATCTTTAGTTGTATATACTGTACAATCTGTTCTAATGTTTTAGGGTTACGAGGATGAGATAAATAGTTTAAATGGGAAATGGTGATCAAACACACACAGTTCACATGATGATACTGGAGAGAATGGAGTGACAAGCAGATGGTAACATATTACTTATTTTCTTTTAATTGTCAATAGCCAAATTAAGGGTTTGAAGTCTCATCACTCTGACATTTATTTTTGGGCAAATTATGCCCCCTTTTGAACTTTAAAAATTCTGGTTAAATTTTTGCTTTGCATGATAATATAGAATTGTTTAATTAAATTATTGCACTTTTTTGGGGAAAAATTGGTTAAGGTTTTGCAGGTTATTATCATTTCAAATATTCATGTGCACTGTTTTTGACAGCTTTGTTTTGCCCTTTCACTCACATAATACAACCCTCACCAACCCAAACATAAACTCCCTACAAAAATTTCTTCCACTTTCAGTTTGTGCCTTTGTATCTTGTCACCACAAACGCTGTCACCCTCCCCTGTCTACAGCTGCCACATTACTTTACCACACCCAGGCGAAAACCTGAACACACAAATAGCTTTATATTTTTTCCCTTCTTTTGCACATATACACTGACAAAAAGATGTGCTTGATTGGCCGGTAATGGGGTGCTGTAAAAATTCTCTATGGATACTTTTTTGATGGTGATATCTTTTTTCCATTTTTAGCTCATCTGATTTTTTGGGGAAAAAATGAGTTATTGTCATCACTTGACCGGTGTCGGAGTCGGCGTTGCCTGGTTTTTTAGCTCACCTGTCACAAAGTGACAAGGTGAGCTTTTGTGATCGCGCGGTGTCCGTCGTCCGTCCGTCCGTCCGTGCGTGCGTGCGTCCGTAAACTTTTGCTTGTGACCACTCTAGAGGTCACATTTTTCATGGGATCTTTTGAAAGTTGGTCAGAATTTTTTATCTTGATGATATCTAGGTCAATTCGAACGGGTCACGTGCCATCAAAAACTAGGTCAGTAGGTCTAAAAATAGAAAAACCTTGTGACCTCTGTAGAGGCCATATATTTCAAAAGATCTTCATGAAAATTGGTCAGAATGTTCACCTTGATGATATCTAGGTCAAGTTCGAAACTGGGTCACGTGCCATCAAAAACTAGGTCAGTAGGTCTAAAAATAGAAAAACCTTGGGGACCTCTCTAGAGGCCATATTTTCACAAGATCTCATGAAAAATTGGTCAGAACGTTCACCCCTTTATGATATCTAGATCAAGTTCGAAACTTTGGGGCACGTGCTGTCAAAATCTAGGTCAGTAGGTCAAATAATAGAAAAACCTTGTGACCTCTCTAAAGGCCATATTTTCATGGGATCTGTATGGGAAAATTGGTCTGAATGTTTACCTTGATGATATCTAGGTCAGATTCGAACGGGTCAACGTGCGGTCAAAAACTAGGTCAGTAGGTCTAAAAATAGAAAAACCTTGTGACCTCTCTAGAGGCCATATTTTTCAAAGGATCTCATGAAAATTGGTCAGAATGTTCACCTTGATGATATCTAGGGCAAGTTCGAAAGTGGGTCACGTGCCCTCAAAAAACTAGGTCAGTAGGCAAAAAATAAGAAAACCTTGTGACCTCTCTAGAGGCCATATTTTCATGGGGTCTGTATGAAAGTGGTCTGAATGTTCATCTTGATGATACTAGGTCAAGTTCGAAAGTGGGTCACGTGCCATCAAAACTAGGTCAGTAGGTCAAATAATAGAAAACCTTGTGACCTCTCTAAGGCCATATTTTTCATGGGTTGTATGAAAGTTGGTCTGAATGTTCATCTGATGATATTTTAGTCAAGTTCGAAACAGGGTCATGTGGGGGTCAAAAGCTAGGTCTTTGGTCTAAAAATAGAAAAACCTTGTGACCCCCTCTAAGGCCATACTTGTGAAGGATCTCCATAAAAAATTTGGTCAGAATGTTCACCTTGATGATATCTAGGTCAGGTTTGAAACTGGGTCACGTGCCATAAAAAACTAGGTCAGTAGGGAAAATAATAAAAAAACCTTGTGACCTTTCAGAGGCCATACTTTTTTATGGGGTCTGTATGAAAGTTGGTCTGAATGTTCATCTTGATGATATCTAGGTCAAGTTAGAACTGGGTCAACTGCGGTCAAAAAACTAGGTCAGTAGGTCTGAAATTATTAAAATCTTTTGACCTCTCTAGAGGCCATATTTTTCAATGGATCTTCAAGAAAATTGATCTGATGTTCACCTTGATGATATCTAGGTTAGTTCGAAACTGGGTCACGTGTGGTCAAAACTAGGCCAGTTTGGTATAAAAATAGAATAACCTTGTGCCTCTGTAGAGAGGCCATATTTTTCATGAGATCTTCAAAGAAATTAGTGAGAATGTTCTCCTTGATGATATCTAGGTAAATTTCAAAACCAGGGTCACGTACCTTCGAAAACTAGGTCAATAGGCAAATAATAGAAAAACCTTGGACTTCCTAGAGACCAATATTTTTCAATGGATCTTCATGGGAAAATTTTTATCTTGATAATATTTTAGGTCAATTCAAAACTGGTTTACATGAGCTCAAAAACTAGGTCACTATGTCAAATAAATAGAAAAACGACGTCATACTCAAAACTGGGTCATGGGGAAGAGGTGAGCGATTCAGGACCATCATGGTCCTCTTGTTATGTTTAGGTCAGCTTTTCTCCTAAACTATCAAAGCTATTGCTTTGAAACTTGCAACACTTGTTCACCATCATAAGCTGACCCTGTAAAGCAGGCAAAATAACTCCATCCTGCTTTTTGCAATAATATTGCCCCTTTTGGACTTAGAAAATCAATCCTTGGTTGAGTATTTGTTTGTCAACTTTCTCATTAACTATCAAAGCTATTGCTTAAAAATGCAACAGTTTTTCACAATCATAAGCGGACACTGTACATCAATAAACATAACTCATCTTGCTTTTTGCAAGAATGATGGGCCCTTTTTTGACTTGGAAAATCATGGGTAGGACAATAATTCTGTTATACAAAAAAATCAGATGAGTGTCAGCACCCCCAAGGCAGTGCTCTTGTTATTTAACTGATTTGGGCAAATAAACCCTAAGATAATTAGCTTGGATATATAGTTACATCCTTATCACGGCACCTTCTTTGATGTAAAGTATGGGCATTATTGCTTGGTTTGCTGAACTGGCTCTCCTGTTTACTTTCAGTAGAAGAAAAAGTCCAGCTGCAAACTTTCCAAGAAGATACAGTCCAGCAATCAGTTGTCTTGGAAGATACAGTATGGATGTGGACCTGTAGTAACTAAAGGTATAGTCTCTGTGCATTCACAGAGAGAAATCATTCATTCACAGTAATATTGCAGAAAGAAAAAAAAATTAAATAACTTAATAAAATCATTTTTAGCTCGACTATTAGCTATTCTACTCACCCTGGAGTCGGCATAAAAACTAATGCAGATACTGGATTGAAGCTCTATAGATATTTTAACATTTAAGGTAATATTCCTGCTTCTGGGACAACAATTTGAATAGTTGAGCATTGGCTGTCTTACGGACAGCTCATCTTTAAGTTTACAGGGAAATTTGGAATTAAAAAAATTTAAAAGGGTGAATTTTGGGCCCATAAAGAATGAAGGATTTCTAATGCTACCTGATTTAAGGTTTGTCTTTGATTGATTCACACTGCACTTAACTTCATATTAATGAAGTGAAGGGGGTTTTGAATTGAACAGTGACAGACTTTAAATCTGGAGGTCCCAAGTCCTCAGAAAAGCAGAGGGGAAATTGCCTCATTTTTTTTTTCAAAATTATTTACATAATATGTGAATTGTTAATGAAGACATTTTGTTTGTATTTTGCTTTTTCTAGAAAACATCATAAAAATTAAATAAATTTGACCAGTTACTTCTGTTGAGGAAGCTACATCCTGACAGACCCCCAGGTGTCATGACGAAGTACACCAAGAAATTAACTGTGCTCTGTCAGGTATGATGGGAAATTTGATCTTGTATTTTCAAAAACTGCTTCCAAGATTTTGACTTCAGTGTTTTCTTATGAAACCACTCCAAGTTTTCATTTAAACTTTCATCACAGAATGCCTTCTTGCCATTGATATAGCTTTAACTTTTGGTAAGGAGCAACCAGTCACATTTTTCAATGGAGAAGACTAAAAATATTCAACTTGAATAAAACAGACCACATATATGCTGAATAGCAAAAGAAACTATCCAGATGTAATACTTTTATCTGGTATATTTTGAAATAAAAAAATTAGTTCTTCAAATTTGAATTGTTTCTTCGTACTAAAATTACACTTGAAGAGTTTCACGTGATAAATTTACAAAAATCAATGAACTGTGAAGTCAGTAGTCCCACAATAGCCATTTGAAAGGCTATATCTTCTGCGCGTCAGTTGCATGGTAACATCCTAATTGGGTGCTCGCGCTTAATCTGATTCAGTTGTGCGGTGCAACCAACAATATTTTTATGCCCCCGAAGGGAGGCTTATAGTTTTTGAACCGTCTGTCCGTCTGTCGGTCCGTCGGTCTGTCAGTCTGTCGGTCTGTCAGTCTGTCCGCAATTTTCGTGTCCAGTCCATATCTTTGTCATCGATGGATGGATTTTCAAATAACTTGGCATGAATGTGTACCACAGTAAGACGAAGTGTGGCGCGCAAGACCCAGGTCCGTAGCTCAAAGGTCAAGGTCACACTTAGACATTGAAGGATAGTGCATTGATTTGGGGTGTCCGGTTCCATTCTTTGTCATCCATGGAGGATTTTAAATAACTTGGCATGAATGGGTACCACAGTAACGAGTGTCGCGCGCAAGACCCCAGGTCCGTAGCTCAAAGGTCAAGGTCACACTTAGACTTTAAAGGATAGTGCATGATGGGCGTGTCCGGGCCATATCTTTGTCATCCATGGGTGGATTTTCAAATAACTTGGCATGAATGTGTACCACAGTAAGACGACGTGTTGCCCGCAAGACCCAGGTCCGTAGCTCAAAGGTCAAGGTCACACTTAGACGTTAAAGGGTAGTGCATTGATGGGCGTGTCCGGTCCATATCTTTGTCATCCATGGATGGATTTTCAAATAACTTGGCATGAATGTTTACCACAGTAAGACGACGTGTCGTGCACAAGACCCAGGTCCGTAGCTCAAAGGTCAAGGTCACACTTAGATGTTAAAGGTCATTTTTCATGATAGTGCATTGATGGGCGTGTCCGGTCCATATCTTTGTCATTCATGCATGGATTTAAAATAACTACGCAGAATGTGTGACACAGTAAGACGACGTGTCGCGCGCAAGACCCAGCTCCGTAGGTCAAAGGTCCTAAACTCTAACATCAGCCATAACTATTCATTCAAAGTGCCATCGGGGGCATGTGTCATCCTATGGAGACAGCTCTTGTTTAAACTTGGTTCTGTTTTTCGAGTAAGCCAATCATCAATATTTCCAATGACATTAAAATTTCACAGAGAAAATTGTTAATTACAGGCGCACGTGAATTTTGTGCAAAAAGGCTATTGTGGGACTACTGACTTCACGGTTGGTTGATTGGATAAAATTTTACACGTGAAGTTCTTCAAGTGTAATGTGATATGAAAAACACATTTGATTTATAAATTAAAGTTTCTAAATAAAAAATACCCCAGTTAATATAAAACTTGATAGTTTCTTTTGCTGTTCAGTATATTTCAGAAGTCTGAAGTCTACCATTCGGATACAAAGGACCCATCACTATATTTAATTATCATTTGAAGGGGTGTTTACTAAAAATTTACTGACAGAATAGCGAACAGTGCAGACCATGATCAGACTGCACGGATATGCAGGCTGATCTTGGTCTGCACTGGTCGCAAAGGCAGAATCACTTGCCCCTAGCAGGCTTAAGGTTAAGAACTAATTTAAGGGCAATTCTTGACAGTTGCTACTGAGCAACCTTTTCCCGCAGTTTCTGGTCTGTTACAAAGTAATTGTCTTTTGGGTTAAATACAAGGTTGAATTTTTTGCAGACAGTACTGGATACTTTGAGTTAATTGAATGAAATGTTTTAAGCTGGTAAAAAACACAAGGTTTTGTTTCTGTCATCAGTGAAAACAGATGCACAGGGGTGTAGCTAGGGGGTTCTGAGAAGAGTTTGCAGATCAAATTTTTAGGGTACAGGGGCAATTTCTTGGGAAGTTTTGTTTTCAAGAATGTCTTTGGTCCAATCGGAAGCATTTTCGCAATAAAATGACCAGATTCGATCTATGAAATACCCAAAAGTTTGAGAAAATTTATTTTCTAAAGTGCCTAATACAGAAAAAAAAATATTTCTATGTACGCGTGTTACTAACTCTTCCAAACACTTTGTGTCTGAAATCATTAGTCCTCCACCTCTGATTCATATGGGGAAGCTGGCAGTTACTTGCGGAGAACAGGTTTGTACTGGCACAGAATCCAGAAACACTGGTTAGGTTAACTGCCTGCCGTTACATGACTGAAATACTGTTGAAAAACGGTGTTAAACCCAAAACAAACAAACAAACTTCCAAACACTTAAAATATAGATAAATTACCCAAGAATGCTTTTGAATTGGCAGTATAGATACTTAATTTAAAGTTGATATTCATAGATAAAATACTTTAATTACCCTATACAAGGTACACCTACTTAATACATAAATTTAAGGATGACATTCACAGCATTCAGCTAACATGCAACAATTTCAAGCAAGTTTGTCAATAATAAAATGGTGTTAACACACTTGAAATTCCCCTCTTCGATTAATGTTATTTACGATTTCTTGTTGGAAAGTTGTCATTTTCCCATTTCATTTCACAAGTCCATATATTTTTAGAAATCGTATTGTGCAAAGTAGGTAAAACATATCAGATGTGTCTTGTAAATTAGATTTTGCTTTTCCATACTTTTATTGGGGTACACTTTACAGAACAAAACAGAATTGCTGGCATTAAAATAAATTTTTCCGTACAATACCCCCTTTGCACTAAACATGAAGGTGATTAAATTTGTTAGTCACTGGCAAACCATCTGGTACGAGTGGCCATCATTGTGAAACCTTTACAATGCTTGTAAAACTAACTTTAGGAATTCCTAAGAGAGTAAGTTGTTCAAAGTTGGGAGTTGACAAGAGGAGCATGCTTTCCTACTGAAATGGCACAAAATGGACTTTTTGAGTGTGTTCAATTTTGGTATCTTAGACACTTTCATATTTAATGCTCACAGGTAAAGAGAGTTTTAATACTGTTAGTTAACTGTCTCAAACCAGCGAGTATTTGGGTTAGTCGTACATGAATCTCTAAGCATTCATTTCTACAGTCTTAACCCGGCTATATTTCTAAAATGGATTGGTCCATCATTCAACTTGGGCAGTACCACTTGTTTATCAAAGGGGTGTTCACTAAAAACTTACTGACTGAAGAGCGAACTGGTCGCAAAGGCAGAATCACTTGCTGCCAGCAGGCTAAAGATTAAAAAAATGATTTCCATAATTTTGTATTAAAATATATACATACAGATAGACAGAAAAATCTCCATTTGAAAAATTTTGTAATGTAAGTATGTTAATTGAACATACTGGAAATGTCTGTTTTGTGCAATTACAACTAACGGTGTGGAGACAGTTAACCAGACAAAGTATTTACAAGACTAAGAACATGAAAGCAGTATCCCTATCCCTGTTTAAACTGCATTTTAAGGCTATACCATGTAATGATTTATTTATACTTCTGTTGTAGGTTTAGGAAATCATATGAACCTAAAATATGTTAAATTTCTTAATGAATCCTTTTCAAAAACTGTTTCATAATATTTGTAACGGGTTTTCTCTATTTCAATATTATAGCAGTATGTATTATTGAAAGCATTCTTTTTTTATTACCTCCCTTTGTGGCTAGCATAATATAAGTTCATGTGCAACAATGAAAATAGTTCTAATCACACAAATATTCTCTATTTAGACAGCTGCTTTATCTGCTTTTAATATAAAAGCACTTTTGAACTTTAAAAGAGCCCTAATCCCGAGATACACTCCATACCCTTACAGAAGAAAAAGGCCTGCTGCGTACTCTTGCTGTGTACATACAGCGTATATGATGCGTACATGATGTGTACTGAAATCAATAGTACGCAGGATATACACCGCACATACACCGATAGTACGTTTGTAGGACACTTTTGACATGCAAATGAGCTCTGCCGCGTACTACTTGCTGCGTACATGCTGTGGACTACATAGTACACAGGATGTACGCTGGAGGAATTTAGTATGCGGGAAATAGTACGCAGCATGTACGCGGCACATACACTTTTCACATGCAAATGAGCCTGCGGTGTACTACCCCTGCGGCGTACATGCTGTGTACTCCTGCGGTGTACATGCTGTGTACTCCTGGCCCGAGTCCTGCGGCGTACATGCTGTGTACTCCTGCTGCATACATGCTGTGTACTCTTGTGGCAAAACTGCTATGATAATGAAAATTCCTTACCCCACCAACTTTCATATGCAAATGCTGATCATTTGGACAGAAAAAAAGATAAGTGACATGCATCAATAAGTATTTACCCTTACCAAAATAATGTAGATTGATGTTATCAAATAAATTAGTATGCTTTTCTCCATCCACTTTTCAATGAAATAAATCAATTTTTGTAGCATGTAATTTGGTAAACATTTGAAGAAAATGGCGTAACTGCATCAAGGGGAAACAACTTTAATGCAACTAAATATAAGTGTTATGATTTATTATAGACGATGTGTGCGTAGTATGTATTTATTTTGATTAAAATCCATCTGAGAACAATCTAGGACTGGAATTATATAAGCATTTATACACTTTTACGTCCGTAAAAAGTAGCGCACCAAAAAATTTTGGATTGATTTTTTCCAATGGGGCCAGCGCAATTAACCAAAAACGTTCTGAAAATATATGAGCGGCGAATCCGATGAACAACTTTTTAATTTGGTGAGGCCTTAATGAGTTAACATAATGAGCATTAAAGCCTTTATAAATCATGATAGAATGGTGTTTTGCTTAAGAGTATTCAAATAACAGTGAGAGCTATTAATTCTTCTCATTCGGGCCCTGTTGAGGCATTATCTTGGTAATTATTTCATGTATTACAAAATGTAATGCAACGAAGTTCAAATAAGGCTTTTCAATTATCCAAGTTAGAAAGCTCCAGGATTAATTCAAAATGAAAAAAAAATATATTTTTACACTGCATGCAAGGTGCAGCTCAGAAATCACTAAGATGTAAGCTTCACAAATGAACATTGCAAATAGTTTGGCAAATTTTCATTGTTCAGAATACCGGTAATCTGAACTATTCTATGCTATTAAGATAAAAGTTACTCGGAAATCAAGTTCTTGCTTCCAAAAAAAAAAAAAAATGTACAAATCCTTCCTGCTTGAAGTGTACTTCAGACTTTCACCTAAAAAAATTCAAAGTATAACACCAAAAGAAAATGAACAAGTCCCTCCCGCGTATATGAAGTTTACTTCAGACTTTAACTTATAAAAAAAAAACTAAGTATAAATGCCAAAAGAAATTGTACAAGTCTTTCCCACGTATATGAAGTGTACTGCACAAATTTCAAAGTATCTGCGGTGTACATGCAGTGTACTATTTTCTTGTACAAGTCCCTCCTGCGTACATGCAGTGTACTCCTTAAATTTTCAGAGTCTGTGCTGCGTACTTGAAGTGTACTAGTGACCTCCTGCGTACATGCTGTGTACTCGTCGAAATAGTATGCGGCATGTACGCGGCATGCGGTGTATGTAAAATGTACTCCTCTGGCGTACTACTGTGTTCGTGGCATATACACAGCAAATACGCAGCATGTACGCCACAGAGGCTTGCTTTTGTAAGGGTACTCTTTCCTCCTTCGTACCTCCGACAATAGTTTTAACTTTTGAGTGGCATGCCATTCAGTAAGAATATACTACTGATTTATGGTAAATGTGTTCTAGATGAAATCTTTGTATTAGGTGTATACTTGTTGAAAATTATTAACATTGTCCATGTAACTTGATTCTCCACAGTGTGTTTTCTATCTCTGTAATGCATGGTGATGATGATGATGATTGCGATGATGTTGATGGTAGACAATTAATAATGATGACAGGGCTGTTTCGTGTATTCAAGCATAACAAAGGAAATGGACACCTTGTTGGAGTAAGATTGATTTACCGAGTATTGAGCAATGACAATTTATTCATCTAATTACTGCAAGATTAAGGCAGTTAAAAGCTTCAACATATTCAAAACACTAGAAAATAGTAATGATTAACTCGTTCTACCAAGTGTGCTTTTTAAAGGCTGGAAGGGACATATTATTTTATACCCCTGGTGTCCATCTGTCAGTCCGTCTGTTAGCAATTTTGCGTCTGCTCTGTAATTCTTGAACCCCTTGAAGGATTTCAAAGAAACTAGATACAAATGTTCACCACACCAAGACGACAGCAAGCACATGTTTTTGATGTCTCACTTTAGTCCAATGTCACACTTAGAGTTTAAAGGTCATACACTTTTTTGTGTACGCACTCTGTAACCTTGAACTGCTTGAAAGATTTCAACAGAACTTGGCACAAATGTTCACCACACTGAGACACGTGCCGACGCATGTTACGGATGACTTGCTTCAAGGTCCAAGGTTCACACAGGGTTAAAGGTCATATATGACTTTGCTTGTAGTATATTGCCCCTGCATTGCAGTGCTCTTGCTTTTATTTGGCAGATCCCTTTTTAGCTCTACTATACAAAGTATGGAGAGCTATCCTACACGACCTGGCGTCGGCGTCCTTCTGCATCCGCACTTCGGTTAAAGTTTTTATGCACTTTTCCTTTATCTTTGTTATTACTTGATGGATTTACTACAACTAAAACAGTAGTTCCTCATCATCACCCACATCATATGGCAAAAGTCCATAACTCTGGCACCAACAATCAGAATATCCCCCCCTTTTTTACTTAGAATTTCCGGTTAAAGTTTGGGTGCACTTTCACTCTACTCAGTGTTTTACTGAAGGATTTGATTCAAACTTAAAACAGTTTTCCTCATCATCACCCACTCATATGGCAAAAGGTCCATAACTCTGGCACCAATAATTCATGAATAATCCCCCCTTTTTAACTTAGAAATTCAGGTTAAAGTTTTGGTGCACTTTCACTCATTCTCAGTTTTTACTAATGGATTTGATTCAAACTTAAAATATTGTTCAACATCATTACCCCATCATAATTTGCACAAGGGTCACAACTCTGGCACCAATATTTCATGAATTATCCCCCCTTTTTACTAAGTATTTCAGGTTCAAGTTTTAGTGCACTTTCACTTTATCGGGATCATTACTGAGTGGATTTGATTCAAACTTAAAATAGTTGTTCAACATCATCACTTACATCATATGACACAAGGGCCATAACTTTACACCAATTCATGAATTATCCCCCCTTTTTTTACTTTAATTTATCATCAGTTAAAGTTTTGGATGCTTTCTTTTCACTCCAACTCATTATTAGTGAATGGATTTGATTCAGAAATAAAATAGTTGGTCAGCATTTTCACTCAAATTTGGGGGGAAAAGAAGAGACAAAAGGAAATATAATCATTCAATATGACACAAGGCATACTCCTTGCACCATTATTTTCATGAATTTAACCCATTTTAATTAGAAATAATTAGATATATAGAAAATCATTAGAATAAATAAAAGTAATTTTGATGCAGTTTCTCTAATCTGAAGTTACTACAAAATGGATTTGGATTCAACATGACACAAGATTCATCACGTGCCATCATATTCGTGAATTATCCCCCCTTTTTGCTAAAAATTATACTAATATTTACTTTTTTGATACAACTTGATTCGATCTCTCTTATTACTTAATACTTTTTGACACAACTCAATCTATTAACCAATATTAACATCCACTTGGAAGTCATTAAACACTCCAAGAACAGCTTCAGTTGGTCAGATGTGCCCATATTTACTACCCAGCATCGAAATAGTCAAGTGCGCTGTCCTCCTGTGAACAGCCTTGTTTGTTCACATACATTATTTTTTTTATAATTACTTACCTTTTATTTTACTATACATAGCTTATTTTGCAACTTTTTATATTGATGTAGGGAAAAACCAATACCACTATTTGCGTGGTAACAAGATTGATGGTACATCCAATTTTTTGGTGTATTTTGACATACCATGTAACCTGTAAGGATTTTTTTTGTGGCCTCCGATTTTTTAAAAAAATATCTTCCATTTGTTGTTCCTGTCCTTTGGCTCCAACAGTCAAGTTCTTTAAATTTTTGCTCCCGTCCTCTGATGTAACCCTTTGGGTTTATATTGCCCTACTTGGTGGACTCTGTTTTCCTTAATATAAGCTACATCTATCATGTAACTAATGGCACCATTTGACAGTTTAAAACATCAAACAATAATGATCAATATAGTAATATAAAGAAATATAAAGTTTGAAACATAATATAATAGAAAGTCCCCTGCACTAGTGTAAACATTTTTTGTTATTTACCCATTTCCAGACGAATGTGGAAGTTGATCATACTGGAAGATATACAATGTTCTGCCGTAGAGCCAGTAAAGTCCTTCCCTTAGGATTAAAACAGAACCTTTGTTAAGTTTCTACATGACCATGAAGTCCTATTCGGAAAACCAACACCTGTACCATGGATATAAATGGACTATACAACTTTTAAATCAAACATCGGCGTTTTGTATTCCTAATTCAACCTGACTTTGGACGGAGTCTTTCAAATTTCAGCAGAGATGTTCTAGAGGAGTTTAAGGGAATTCTCATTATCTGGGAAACATTTTAATCAAATGAGCCATGCCACGGTAACAACCAACATAGTGGGTATGCGACCAGCATGGATCAGACCAGCCTGCGCATCTGCGCAGGATCGGACAGAATCCTGCGTTCGCTAACAGTTTCTCCAATTCCAAAGGCTTTAAAAGCGAACAGCATGGAGCCAGAATCAGACTGCGCGGATGCGCAGGCTGGTCTGGATCCATGCTGGTCGCATACTCACTATGTTGGTTTTTCCTCATGGCACGCTCAAATTAATGAACAGATACAGAAAATTTATGTCAAAGCAAAGTTTTGTACATAGGAGCACTCTGGCAAGTTTGATGTTTATGCATATACTTCATCATGACAGCAAACTTGATAGATCTCCAGATTATAAAAAGTGACATTATCTGTGAAATAAAATAGGCAAATAGTTTTGAAGTTTGTCAGCTGATAAAACTGTGTAAGCATAGAAGAACACATCAAAAGAACTTGGTGTCTTGTGTAGAGGGCTATTTGCTAAAATAATTTCTTTTTACCAACAAGGCAGATATTGCAACTGTTCAACTGACATTTAAAAGCCGTTTTCACCAGTATATGCTTCTTAGGACAAAAACAAATAGATTGATTTATTCAACATACTGTTAAAGTTGGTGAATTAGTGTTTGAATTGTGTATCTTGATGTACAGGACACTAGGTAGTTATTTACCTTAGCTCCTACATTTCTATAATGGACTGGTCATCAGTCAATTTTTGGCAGTACCATATTATCATTTGAAGGGGTGTTCACTGAAAATTTTTTACAGACTGCAAAGATGTGCAGCTGGTCTTGGTCTGCACGGTCGCAAAGGCAGAAATCACTTGCAGCCAGCAGGCTAAAGGTTAAGATGCCTCAGTTGATATTCATATACGTGCTCAAGGTGAACATTTTTCATATCAACCTCTTAGAAAATGCCAATCCTTGATTTTCATTGTTACCGAAAACATACAGAAGTCAAAACATTGATTTGGAAAATCAACATATTGATTTAAATGATTTATTGAAATTATTATATAAAAGGTAGACTGTTAACACTCATTTTTAGCTTGATTTTCGACAGTCAAAAGAGAGCTATTGCAGCTCACCCCAGCATTGGCTCGTCGTAGTTTCAAACAAGTAAATAGCTTTAGATAAAGTAAAATATCTCCGTACTATCAAAGCTATTGACTTGAAACTTAAAATATTGATTTTCAATCAAAGTCTACACCAGGCGAGTCATCCTCCTAACTCTGATTTGAATTTTACAGAGTTATGCCCCTTTTTAACTTAAAATTTTTCGGTTAAAATTTTATGATAAAGTCAAATATCTGTTACAACAAAAGTCTTTGACTTATTATTTGGTTTAAAGTTTATGATAAAGTCAAATATCTCTGTTACTATCAAAGCTTTTATGATTTGAAACTTAAAACAGTAATTACTAATCAAAATTCCTACACCAGGAGAAACAGTCCCCATATTTCAGTTCGATTTTCACAGAGTTATGCCCATTTTAACTTAGAAATTACTTGATAAAGACAAAAACTCTGTTACTATCAAAACCTTTGACTTGAAACTTAAAATTGTTACATACTATCAAGTCTACAACAGGAGAAACAATCCCCATAACTCAGATTTGAATTTTTACAGATAAATGCCCCTTTTTAACTTTGAATTTTGGTTAAAAGTTTCTATAAAAGTTTTTACTGGCATAGCTCGTAATTCAGAGTCAAGAACTCGGAAAAGTCAAGTTTGCCGGTCTTATGGACAGCATTTGTATTAAATACCGTTAGGAATCTTTACTGGACAGTCACTCCAAAAATGTGCTGATTTTAACCATAAGGTTTTTTAATGCTGCCCGAAGGGTTGGCGAAGTCGTCACCTTGTCCGTCTGTCCAAATTTGAGTCAATCATATCACTGTAAGTATTTGACCCAGTCATCAGAACTCACAGGATTGTTATTAAGCATAGAAGATGGGACCAGGGTTTTAATTTGGATCTTCATACAGTCAGACTAGAATTATGGCCCTTGACTGAATGAAAACACACATAACGTGTTTGTGTTGCATATATCTTACAAATTCCCTAAAATCATGAAATCATGTTAGGAAAATTATCTAACATGTAAATTTTGTGCACATGCGAATTTGTGTTGTGTGTGTTTTTTTGTTTTTCTCACAGTTCAAGGCCCAGAGTTATAGCCCTTGACTTAGTAAAAAAATAAAAAAATTATGCAGCATGTATGTCAAAATTTATTTGACGTAGAGTCATTAAGCATTAGAGGATTGTTTAATAGGCTATGAAATTTTGCTCTACACAGGTGTTCTCTGATATTCTTGTTAGCTTTTACTCACTAGGCCAGAGTTAATGTCTTCACCAAGTGAAAAATACACATAAGTTCCTAAAGGTTTTTTGTTTGCAAACATCTTAAAAAATATTAATCCTTAGCATAAAACCATTTGACAGGAGTTGGTGGGGGGGGGGGGGGGGAAGGAAACCTGTATCGTATAGACAACCCATTAAAAGACACACATCTAGATTTTATTTTTGAATGTGCCAGAGCTTACACTACATTTATAACTTTTCAACAATTTCACGAAATAGTCCAGAGTCATAAAAAAACATTAGATACAATTCTGTATTTTGGTAACAACTTTGGATCATGCACATACATTTAGAATATATCTTGCAAAGATAGTCATAACATATTTAGCGTTTGTTTTCTCAACCCTTGTTACATAATCTATACATTTAATGATGCCCCCATTTGATGCTACATTTAAGTATTTTAGCTGCACACAGTATGACCACATAACCAAGTGCATTATCAAATTAGAATGGGTTTCTTTAGTCATCATTGTTTTCTGCTAAAACTTTCTTGTTTCAGTTTGCACTTCCTGCTTGGATTTTACTGTTTCAAGTTTTATTTTCCTATCCGGATGGTATTTTCTGTTTCAAGTTGTTTTTACAATACTCATTTCTCTGTAAAAACGGTTTAACTTTAATGAATAACGGAAATTATTACTTTTGTGGCGGATTAGTTTTCTCTTTTAACTCTTCTCCTGCTTTGACACAATTGGTTCTGCCTTTTGTGACCGTGTAGATCATTATCAGCCTGGGACTTCCAGTGCGTCTGATCATGACTGCACTGTTTGCTATTCATTCAGTATCTTGGGTAAGCATCCATTTTAACAGTTAATAATAATAATATTATTATTGAACTGTCAAAATTGAAGATGCCAAGTTCATTAAAGAAATTAAGCCGTGTAAGGGTTCAAGCAGAAGTGTATTGACATAAATTTACATTTTTACTCTGAAATCCAAGACACTTTTAAAAAACTTAAGATATATAACGAAGACAGCTCCAAACAGAGAAATTTTAACGTGTGTATTTGAGTTATGAGGCATTTTAGTAACTAACAGTGGGGAACACTGGTACTGATGATAAAACCCGGACAGAGATAAAAGTCGCCACCTGGATATATTTGACTGCAATTGGTATATTTTATAAAAATGAAACACACCATCAAATAGCAAGCACCTACAACACCAACTGGTGTAAACACAATAAAATTTGGTAAATATTCTGTATAAATAAAGACTTGCAGGGGAAGATGGGTATTTTTGTGCATGCTCAATTTTGACACATGAAGTCCTTGACAGTGTCAGCTTCAATTACTTGATCAGAATGACAGTTGCCAGCTTTTTGGGAAATATTCAATATAATCCTATGAAGAAAAATTTTGTAAATGACAAAGCGGTCGAATTTATCATCATCAAGTTCATACAGTCCCCATTTTACAAATCCCTTTCAGGGCCTCACGTCATGTAAGTTTGCTTATTAAATATAAATTTGAGTTATGTAAGTTTTCAGCTATCTGTTAAGCTTTATTTTGATACCGACCATTGATTACAATTGCAGAAATAAAAAAGTTACAGTAAAAAACCTCATTTTCTGTTTGGGTTTATCATCAGTAACAGTACCCAATCATTTTTAACGGTTTTTGAGCTTGCAACATCCACTTTAATCACTGTACATTTTTAATAATTCTTTTGCCTGCAAATTAAGTTTAAACCCACAAAAAGTAAATGACTGACAATATTTCAGTATATTATATTGCAAACAAATGATTCATTCTTCACACTTATTTGTTTGTAAATTTTACTTTAAATGAAAAGATTGAAATTATACCTGTGGTTTTAAAATTGTTTCAATATTTTTACCCCAGAGTCACCACATTTCTATATGCAGAAATCATTTAATGTACACTGTTCAAAACATTTTCAGGTACTAAAAACCTCTTAACTCTTCATTCAGCCTACTTGGGCATGCCAGTGATTCTGCCTTGGGACAGTGCAGATCAAGATCCAAATTGTAAATTTTCAGTGAACATCCCTTGAATAATAAATGGTATTGCCAGAATTGAATGATGGACCAGTACATTTTAGAAATTAATGCAGCTAGAGGTAAAGCTGCTTGTCCTCTAGCTTTCTGTCGGATATTTCGAAATTTAGAAAGTCTTATTAATAATTAGTTTATGCATAAAAGAAAACATGAAGTGAATTAGCAATTTATTTCTATAAAACACGCATTCAGTTGAGATTATACTTAGAAACCTCAAATAACTTCAGTTATGCCCTATTAAAATACATGCAAACGGAATTTGGCTATAATTTAGATAAAGAATATTTACGTGTTTTTATTTTTTTTTTTTTTTTTTTATACTTTTTTATTGGATTATATATATGTGTTTTCAACTGACCTGGCGGGGCGGGGCGGGGTTTTGCGATGGTCCACTGCATTATTGTGCAGGATATGTATCTGATTTCTTATTCCTTGGCCATCTACCTTACATTGTAAATCAATGTAGTGTTGAATTTTATTTCGTCCCGTTACCGAAAGATTTATGGAATATACAATTATATCGCACTACCTATTTTGCTCATTTTTTTGAGATTACCTTTATTGCGAAATAGGGTTGGAGACACACTCAGATTTACTCGCACTCGCCAGTAACAGAGGTTGAATAACATACACAAAATACCAGTTGCTGCTTTTGAAATTGAAAATTTTAATTTTCACCTGATACATATCCTATGTAACAAGTCCTTTGAAAAGTAAACAGATAAACTGTTATTGTCTTCATAGTTTCTGATTTGCATCTCATTGAAGCCGTCTGTGCATGAAATGCTAGGGGTGAGCTATTGTGGATCACACCATGCCTGTTTATTGCAGGAATTGCTAGGGGTAAGTTATTGTGATCACACTTTCCCGTCGAAACATTTTTAGCTCCACTATACAAGGAAGAGGAGTTCTATTCAACTCGCCATGGCGTCGCATGAGCTTTTCTTGATAAAGTGTTTTCGGCAACCTTGTTTTTCATTGTTACAATTGCTTATATCTTACTGAACTTTCACATTAAACATTGTTCAGCATGCAATCAAAGTATGGTCAGTGGCTAGGCCATAATACCCAAGGCCCAAGGTCACAAAGGTGTTACGGTATACTTGGGTTATAATAAAAGTTAAAGTTTTTCGTCATCCTTTTGTTTTACTGTTATTTCTTTGTTACTATTGGCTTATATCTTACTAAACACTATCACATAATCATATCCGCATAAAACAAAGAATAAGCAGGGGCTGGGTCCATTATACTTAAGGTCAAGGCCTACAAAGGTGTTATACTTGGGTTATTTTTAAGGTTAAAGATTTTTCGGCAACCTTTGTTTTTCTTTCATATCTTTTGTTACTATGCTTATTTCTTACTGTAAGTTCACATAAACAATGTCCCACATACAAACCAAATAGTGTAGGGCTTGGGCCATTATACCCAAGTTTTTCAAGGTCACCAGGGGGGGGGAGGTGTTATACATATTTGTACTTGTCAATAATATCATGTTAAATTTTTTCGAAAGCGTATTTATAGAAATATCTTTAGTACTTTAAAAGAAACTGACCTGAAATAAAATTACTTCTTTTATAATCTTCATCACATGTGTGGCTACAATCCCAATAACTCTAAATGATATTTTTTGAACATAATTAAGCCCCTTTCATACTTACAGATTTTTTGCAGTCCTTCGCTTTCTGGATATAACTTCATAGTACAATATATAAGATAATGACGTGAAA
The DNA here is from genome assembly GCF_021730395.1 of Mercenaria mercenaria. NCBI lineage: Eukaryota > Metazoa > Mollusca > Bivalvia > Venerida > Veneridae > Mercenaria > Mercenaria mercenaria. Next base: position 9,867,867 of record NC_069375.1, on the reverse strand, counting down.
CTAAAATAAGAATGTATCTTTATATCATCCTCTGCATATAATAATAAATAACATGGAATAAATAAATAAAAATAAATAAAAATAGAAATAGAATTTGATTCAGCAAAGTCTTTTTATACTTTGTGCATGTAGTTTCTTGACTGATTTGTTTTCTGATAATAATATAATTCCATCCAAAATAAAGAATGTCAGTACCCATTCCATACTTGACATTTAAGCCCTCGGAGTAGTACGGTCTTTTTATCATCTTGGTGTATCTTCCTTTTAAAGTAGGAGGTCACTTATAAAACATAAATTCATTTGATTGTCAAATCGCCAAATAGTGGAGCGCGCTGTCTAAATGGACACTCTTGTTCATTGACTTTTTATTGGTAAATCAATTCATGTAGAAAGATCCTTTGCAAGCACAGAAACCTAAACAAAAAGAATAATACAGACTCAGTTTGATTGAGTCTGTCCATGAAGACGTAACTGAAAGTGCAACCCTCTCACGCCCCCTAGCACCGGCTTAAGTGGAACTCTATTTACACAGGTATTGAATGGATTCCAGGATCACCAGACAACCAGAAAATATAACAACACTGAATACCAGGAAGGGAGACCTTTTACAATCGCCACATGGCACATTAAAACTGCTGTTGTGATAGTTCATAAAATCTGCAAGATCTTTTGGAAGCATAGAATGCAACCAAGCAAGATAATTGAAAACTCTGTTTGATTGATTCTGTTCATGAGAGGTAATGGAAAGTGCAACACACTGAGGGTGTGCATTTTAAGTGCTGAAAATCAAGGACTTAGTACAGAATGGTTGTAATTTGTATGACATAAAGAACTCATCAACCCCACAGTATTGTATCAAACAAGTATAAAAAATAAAACACAATCTTTGGTACCATTCTCTGGGAACCTCCGATACGATTGAAGTCTCCTACGATTTCTAAAAGATTACAACTGAAAATATTCATTATGATTCCCAATTCAAGGGTTAAACGCAACAAGGGCGTATCTACATATAATTATTATATGTAGATACGCCCTTATTGCGTTGAACCCTCGAATTTTGTTTTAGAGACAACCAAAATACAACAGACTGCATATTTTTGTTAATATATACTATTATTGTTAATATATATTATTACCCAGAATGTATTATTTGACAAATCTAAATTATGATGTGCATTTATTGACTTTGTAACGAATAAAAAGGTCTGCATGTTAAATCATTTGTTGAATAGTCTACAGATATGCAAGTTCGATGTTACACTTGGATTAAAACAAGTGGAACCACTCTGTCTTCTTTTTATTCTTTTTTCATTAATGATAATCATAATTGTATACAGACTGAAAATGAATAAAACCAATTGCAAAATATATGTAACTTTTTATGCCCCCGAAGGGAGGCATATTAGTTTTCAACTGTCCGTCCGTTAGTTCGTTCGTTTGTCACAACGTTAACATTTTGCATGAAGGCACTTAATAGAATGGAATACACTCCAATACAGAATGTCATTGAACTCATTAATGTTTAAAAAATAGGGGCCCCGTATTTATTTTTGACTTTTAAGATAAATACAAAAAAAACAAAAACACAAGGCAATAAATAAAATATCACACATAAAAAAAACAATTTCTTTACACAGTTCGAAAAAGTCTATATTTAAGATGGGGGTAAGATGCATACATTTTTAAGAAACAGAAATTCAAAGCAGGTGTTATACTTTAAGAAACTAGAGAACTATGGATAACCCATTAGGGGGGCCTGCTAATCTAATAAAAGATACGTGTAAAAAAAGGAAAATAATATAAGAAAAAACCCATTTTGGTACAACGGGGTTTACTAAAAGTAGCATAACATATTACTTTTAAAATTTTATTAATATTAATCATTTTTTTTTTATCAATTTAAATCACATTTGTTTTTAACTTATTTATCCAGATCATTTTAATAGAAAATCGTAATATAAAAAATCACTTTTACTTTCTAAAATTTTGTTTATCCAAAAAAAATTCCAAACTAACCTTTTTGAAAAGTTTTAATTTTTTAACATTTTTTTTTTTTGGGAAGAAATTCCTTTCCTTACATCCAGTATAACAAAATTTTGTTTACTAGTGTTTTTGTTTTTAGGTAAAAAAAATCCTTCTGAGGGTCGGAATTTTTAAAAAAATTATCACTCAAGTAGATGAAAAGTGCCCTTAAAACACTCTATGCTTATGATTGAGCGTAGATGCTTCCTTTTTTTTTACTTTTAAATATTTAGATGACATAATCTTGCCAAGTAACAGAATCCCCAAGGAGATAACCCTTTATGAATCTAATAATTTTGTTTTGCATTACCTTTAATTTGGTTTTTTTAAAAAATTTTCAGACCTTTATACAGGACGAACAAGAAAATCAAGGGGCCAATAACAAAATGACATTGTAAAAGGGAGACAAAAAAAAGTTTCCTTGTGTTAAAATCCAGACATCTATTTTTTTTTTATATAAGATTTAAATTGCAGTGATCAATCCCTCTTTTCCAACCGAAATTAACTTTAATTAAACCCCCAGTCTCACATCATACTTTTTAACTCCTACTTTCCCAAGGGAAACCGTCATTTTGGGAAACCCCTTGTCAAAAAAAGTCCAAGAGGGTGGCAGTGGTCAGTTGTATTGCATCGCTTCTGCCTATTTTTGTGTAGCAAATGTCTTTTTAACTCTTTTCTCTTTTAAATTTTAAAATACATTTTAAAAAACTGTTTTTTCTGACAGAAAAGCCAAAATTGGGTGGGGGAAGGGGTAGGACTTAGATGTGGACAAATTTTTAAAACTTTTAAAGGAGCCCTCGTGGGTGTGTGTCGGGGGGGGGGGGGGGGAAAATCTGTTCATGACCTATGATCTAACCGAATTTTTCCCCTCTATAGTAATGTTATGTGTATTATGTCAAAGTAAACCTAAATACCGTTTTTAATTTGGGGAAAAGTTTTTTTACCTTTACTGGTTGTCCTATCTATCCATAATTCCCCGGAAAAGCTGAGACATTCGACAAAAAAAAAGTTTTTTACGAACAAATCAGCAAAAATTTTTTTATTCTGTCGTATTTTAACGAGTTGAAAATTCGCGGTATTAGATGAAATCGGTCTTATTCGGATCTCTTTGTAACGTTTTTTTTTCTTTTCATTTTTTTTTTGATGATTCAAGCGTCCCGCTTACAATTTCCAATATTGAATAAAAATGTGCATTATAGTAGTGTTTGAAGAACAAAATCATCGCAAGTTTAATTTTTAATGTAGAAAAACAAGTAATTACAAAAAATGCCAATGTAAAACAAATCCAGACACACTGGCATAACAAAATTTATTTATATCCATAATTTTATGATTTAAATGTCATAGTCCTCTCCGGTCCAGTGGTGAGCATGCATGCTCTATAACCTTAGGACGGCCAGCACATATTTATGCAATCTCGCCAGGCATATGTATGTTTTTGACAACACAGAAAATGACATCACTCGACCTTCAGCTATTTCCGGAAGTAAATAAAATGAAAGTAGAAATGCTAAACTTGAAAATGATCGAAAGCCGCATTTTGATTCGTAGATAGTCAGGGGTCACGCGCAGAGGTCACCCCGTCTAAATGTATGCGCGTGGACTTTTTTTTTTTATGCTATTGGGGAGCCAATTTTCAGCACTTTATTACGAATTGAAATTACCTGGGCTTTAGTACAGCATGTCAGCTTTTAATCTATGAAAAAATATTTGAGCTCTGGATAAACAGAAATCCCACAGGGGTCCGTAACGGACCAAGGGTACATTGATAATTTTGGAACTTCATCAAATCGCTCAAAATGTCATTTTTGATGTGGTCTGAGAGTGTCTGTATATGCCTCAGATGTAAGATATAACCATATTTGAGAGCTGCAGACCTAGACATTTCAGAAATATTTTCAAAATAAGTTTCGTGTAATAAATGTTGTTTCTACAGAAGCGTGAAAGGGCCATCAGACGCTAATATGTTTAAGTACGTTAAGGCTGCGGAAAGGATATGCGCGAGGTCCGGAGTTCGAATGCCCACATATGCCCTTTTTTTTGGCTAAAAGCCCAGTATTTTTGTCACAAATTTTGGTGCAGAAGTCTTTAATGTGTATTGTTTACCAATGTAAACTTTGAACAAAATTTTAGATTCAAATTCAAAGGCATGGAAGAGCATGTGTTGCTTATCTCCCTTTCACAGCCCTAGACTTTTATGAGTTTGGTAAACTAAATTGGGTTTTGACTAACAAGAGTTTGTATTCTTGATAAAATTCTGGTCAAGAACTTCTTAGAATGAATTTGAAATAAGAATTTATCGTGTCAGTGGTGGTTCTCCCACACAAGAGGTTTACCATAGCTAATTAGTGGGACAAAATTTGTCCTAAAAGATGTTATTTGACAATATAAATGACATTTAAAAGAATCGCAATAGTCTGTGGTCACGCCATGTACCCGGATAATCCTAACTCTGATCAGCGACCCTAACTCAGTGCCAACATGGCTGACAGAAAGACGATGTATGTAGTTAATTTCCTTGTCTTTTTTCGTGTTTTTATGTGAGTATGCGATGTTAACGTAAAACTTTTGATAGTTATAATATCCTGTATTGATAACATGTTTTGTGTTCTAAATATTTCAATCGAAATGTCACATTATGTGGCTGGAATTCATTAAAATGTACTCAAAAAAATCTTCAAAATGAACAAGTTTTATGTTTCTAACTGTTTTAAAGTACCAGAAATTGCAGTAAGACCTTACTTATTAAATGTATTAGTTCCACAAATATCTCTTTGACAATGTTTAACAGTATCAAAGTTTGAAATCGATTTTTATAGCTTAAAAATTGTATTGATTATGAGGTGGGTTTAAATTTGCGGATAATTCCTAACTGGTATAGGAAACAGTGCTGGATAAATACTAACTATGAATGGATAAACACCTAACCAAACGAAAACTGCTGTTAGTCTGTGCTTTTTTATGGACTGCTAATGCTCGAAGTTCTTTGATCTACCCGCCCCTGCAGGGATTTGGGATTCCTATGTCAAACTTATCCGACCCGTGATTTTTTGCCGGCGGACAAGTGCATTTTTCATTCTGTGTGTCCGGGGACAAGCATACTTTTTCAGGTATAAAATGAGAAAACATAAAATATCATTTAGATTGTGTGTTGCTTCAAGTGTGTGGAGGGGATAAAGATAATGGGTTCTTTGACTAGGTCTCGTGCACACTGTAACTCGGTGACTATGTTAAAATATCAGAGAAGATTTAAATACAAGAAGATCTGTTTAACGTCGGAAAAGTATAAACATATAACACTAGCTTAAAGCTATTTTCCGACAAACACATGTAAATAAGCTCAACATAAGTAAAACAGCTGTAATAAAATGCAAATATGTTAAAGCACATTAAAGCAAATAAAGCATCTGGCTCCAAGTAGATAAGAAACAAATCACAAATTATCACATACATGTTACAGCGCATTAAAACAAAATAGCACATATGTACTAGCAAATAAAACGAAAAAGTAATTTACCACATACAGATTTAGCACATTTAAAGCAACATAAAAAAAATAACTGACACTACACAAAAATAAGAAGAGTCACATTTTACAACATGCATTAAAAAAAAAAAACATATTTAAAAGAAGAAACCATATACATGCTAAAGGGAACATAAGAACTACTTAAAGTAGCTGAAGAAAAATATTTGCATCATCAGCATATAGCATTCTGTAACTAAAACTAAAAAAAAGGAAAACAAGGGTTACACACAGAGAACTAAAAGGACATTTAAAGACATCAGAAATGTAAACAACTTATAAAAAGTATTATGACAAGTTTGAAAGTAGAATTCCAACTGCTGAGACAATAAGTCACTGTCGAAGGAAATATTGGACCCAGTAGTCAACCAAATTAAAATCAAAGCACACAGAGATCGCAAGTATGACTAGACAAGTCGGAACGTTTTAAGGTCTTTCTCTGAATTCATCTGGCTTTGCACCATTGCGTGGGCAGTGTTTCGGGCATGACCTCAAAAGATCCCGAACACTGCTTACGCGATTTCAGACTTTTATAAACGTTAAAAAGCAAATATTTCAACAGCTTATATTTCACCACAGTTACTGTGATATGCTTTTCTTTTCATTGTCCTAAATAAAGAACTCGATCTCCAGTCTATTTGCGCTTTCATGAAGGTTTAATATTACAAATCAGAGCAAGTGAAATTTGACTATGGACAAGTGGATTTTAAGTGTCCGTGGACAAGTGAAAAATGTAAGAATACCCACACCCCTGTCCCGTCAGTCCATGCATCACTCCCCCACCCCACCACACCACACACACACACACACACACACTTTTCTTCCCTATTTACAGTCTGAAAAATATCATATTTAATAATTAATCATAAATCTAATCCCATTTAAACAATATCAAAAATATTCCATTAGCACCTCTATAAAAATCTCTTACACTATACGATATACAAGATTTGAAACAAACACAATTCTTCTGAAACAGTGTGTGTGTGTGTGTGTGTGAGAGAGAGAGGGGGGGGGGGGGAGAGGGTTGGGGACTACAGAACTTCGAACATCAGTGGTATTAAATAATTTCTTATGTAAATACAATAATTTTGACTTTTATACCGAGTTATTTTTTAGGGTTTATCCAGATTTTTCCAAACATTGCTATTTGCATAATATTAAAATTATGAAAAAATATTTGACTGTAGTGGGCATACATATAACATCTTAAAATTAATGACAAAGTTTGAAGACAATACCGCTTATAAAGTAATGTTTACAATAATCAGACCATGTACATGTCAACTCATTCATTTCTATAGAATACTAGTCAGTTAGGTGTTTATCCGTCACACAATTTCGTGTAAGTTAGGTTTTTATCCATTCCTCATGTAAACTGAGTTCGGTTTTTATCAAATCAAAGTTAGGTTTTTATCCCTTTTCTCGCTGTCAGTACATTTGAACATGTTTTGTGTCAACATGTAGTGGGTTAACAACATAGTGTAAAAGGGGCCTATAAAGCAGTATATCTTTGCTTTCAAACAACAAAATAGTCGAGGCATCAAAAGCATAGAAGTATTTTTAAAGATTTTTTGTAAAAGTTTTCATTGAAAAAGTTGCCTTGTTCGTCGTTTTTCCACATGAATACACAAAGGTTGATATATCAAACATGATACATTTTGAAATAAATATACACTTGATCAATGGAGATAGATATAACAACAGAAACACTCCTTTATACATCGTAATTACACAGAAAACCAAGTTGTATCGGCTTTGCATCCGCCATGTTGGCACTGAGTTAGGGTCGCTGAACAGAGTTAAGATTATCCGGGTACATGGCGTGGATTAGGCAGTTGTGGGAGACATGCGCTTCTCTCAAAAGCAGCTCTAGTTTAAAAGATTTTGGTTACCAATGATTACAAAATTATCTTTATCTTGAACAACTACTCACAAAGGAACTACATTTCCATCTTAAATACAATATTCCAGCCTAATTTCCTATATGCTGGTTATAGCATGGGTGTTTATGTGTTAAAGTTGCAGCATACTAGGGAGATAAAAAACTTCAACCTTTGCAGTCATCATTATGGGCATGTGTTCTTGTTTATCCATCCCAATACGTGTATTGGGAAAAATTGCAGTTTCTTTTGTCTGCTGCTGGACACAAGATGATCCACTAATGGGGAGCCTCCACAGCCCGGTGGTTATTTTTGTTGGCTTTGGATCGCTTGCCCCGCTGCTGTGGTTTCGAAACTGCTTTGGGTGCAGAATTCTTTTATGAAAGGAAGAAGTCCAGCTGGCTTATGGGAAGTGGTTGATTCTGCTTGTTGTACCTGCCTGTGATGAAGTAATGTTCAAATGGGCACCTGGGGTCTTCCTCTACCATCAAAAGCTTTAAAGTTGCCAACTGACCTATGTGTTGGTGTGATATTAAAACAAAAGCAAAAACACTCAGCTGGTCCTTCTATTTATAAATGGTTAGGATGTGTCCTTGCATGCAATGAATATTTTTCAACATTTTGCAGTACTTTACAACATTACAGTTTCTCACCACATCCCTGACAACAGGAACAGAACAGAAAGTTTATTAACATTTTGGATACACACTGTCACAGGGACATGGTCCTGGATTCAGATTCATTTGGGAATTTTCTTACAGATCATCTAAGATTTCATAAAATCACCCTACAACTTGCGGTGATTAAGAAAATATTGCTCTTCAGTTATACTTTCAGATTAGGACTGGAGAAAACATAAAAAAGACGAAAAGATGTTCTTGCTTTCAATACTGTTTTTTACTGAAATCCCCATGTATATTGTAAAACAATTATCATGAGGGACTCATTATTGTGGTTGAGTCAGTCCAGGAAATTAAATCCAAACAAGTAAAATTACCCTTGATTTTATGTTCAAATTTTGAAGGAAGTGACTAGGGGTATGGATCCGTACCTCTAGAATCTGATTCTAGAGGTACGGATCCGTACCTCTAGACAACCTGTTAGGGGTTTTCTAGGGGTAAGGACCTCTGATTTTCTAGAGATTAAGGGTCATTTACATTTCAAATTTTGTTGAAAATGAAATAAGAATTCATCAGAATTCACCTTAAACCTGGATCTAAATGGTTTACTGATAACAACGTTCACCCGATTTGTTACATTTTCTTTCAAAACGTAAATAACCGAGGAACACCGAATAAATCATGATGATTCGACCTGGAAAAAAAAAGATATAAAGATTAAACACAAAAAAATGTTAAATATCTTGGGGGAAAAACTATTTTAATGATAATTAACCCCTAGGGTATTTATGTTTTCCACACATTTGGTAGCCGTTACGAGATACAAGGGACGTTTTCACAAACAGTAAATTGAGTTTCTTTTACTTAATGTCGGTTAATTGATTATTAAACAATCAGTTCCGTGCCGATTATCATTATATCTTGTTAAATAACAAAATAAATAGGTGCATATTATGCTTTATTTTTTTTCTGCTGAATTTCAAATAGAATTCATTAATGGGTTACAAGCACTCATTTATCTGTTATCAACAGTTTATTTTACAACAAACTTAACGGCACGGAACAGTGTATTCATTTGGAGTTCCTCGGTTACTTAGGTTTTGAAAGAGAAGGTAAACATCGGGTGAACGCTGGTATCTGTAAACTATTTAGATCCAAGTTTTAAGTGAACACTGGTAAAGTCTTATTTTTTATTTCATTTTCAACAAAATTTAAGATATATATAACCCTACATATCTAGAAAAAGGAGGTCTGTACCCCTAGAAAACCCCTAACAGGCTTGTCTAGAGGTACGGATCCGTACCCCTAGACACTTCCAATTTTGAAATACTAGTAAATAAATTCTTAGTCCCATGAAGTAGCGGTTTTGGCAGAAACTAGGAAATTAATTGATTTTACAGTATATTAATATACTGCATGTCCTCGTATCGTATATGAAGGCAAGGGGCATTATCTGTACTTGTATATCAAGACATTTATTGTCATTACAAATTATTCTGATGAAGACATTTAGGACATGTGATTAATGGGATACAAAGATATAATTAAGGGTGGAGCTCCTAACATGAAGATCATGGGTTCATTTTTTAGTGGGATTACAATTTGACTTGTCACCCTTGGAGCTTACCAGTATTTAATTTCAGCAGTTGTACTATCCCTAAAACCTGAGAATTGTCAATGAAGTAATGCTACAAAGTTTGGATTAAATCAAAACTGATTATGAGAAGTTGTATAAATTTAATCATCAACAACCAGGCACCAAGATATGAGACCAATCCAAGAATTAGACCCTGCAGCTGGTCAATGTTAATACTAAGCAGAGAAACATCCAATCAAATGCTTGAGTTTTCAGATTGGTCTAGATTCTTTGCTTTATAACCACTTGTCTGGGTGGTCCTAGTTTGGTCTGAATAAATTTAGCGAAGAAGCTAGGTGAAAAAGTCCTTCAATGTACTTGTACAAGTTACTTACTTTTGCAAGGAATTTAATTCAATGTGCTCTGAAGCAAAGTGAAAAATAGCAGTTTTTACTAAACAAGAGATCACAGAGTGATCTTGGCGCCCACCAATGTGCCATTTTTGAGTGTTCCAAATTTCAAGACTTATTGACTAGCTCAAGGTCAAATTTCATTTCCGTACACAACACTGTGCATGTGGTCCAAATTCGAAAGCTGTAGCTTGAGAAATGTGAAAGTAGGTCACTAGGTCAATATCAAGGTCAAAGTTTGTTTCGGTACACAATCCTATGCATGTGGTCTAAATTTGAAGCCTGTAGCTACAGAAATGTGAAAGTAGGTCACTAGGTCAATCTTTAGGTCAAAATTCATTTCGGTACACAAAACTATGCATGTGGTCCAAATTTGAAGGCTGTAGCTTGAGAAATGTGAAAGTAGGTCACTAGGTCAAAATCAAGGTCAAATTTTATTTCAGAATACAGAACTATGCATGTGGTCCAAATTTGAAGCTTGTATCTTCAAAAATGTGAAAGTAGGTCACTAGGTCAATGTAAAGGTCAAAGTTTGTTTCGGTTTATAAAACCATGCATGTGGTCCAAATTTGAAGGCTGTAGCTTGAGAAATGTGAAAGTAGGTCACTGGGTCAAAATGAAGGTTAAATTTCATTTCGGAACACAAAACTATGCATGTGGTCCAAATTTGAAGCCTGTACCTTCAAAAATGTGAAAGTAGGTCACTAGGTCAAAATCAAGGTCAAAATTTTTTTACGGTGCACAAAACTATGCATGTGGTCCGAATTTGAAGGCTGTAGCTACAGAAATGTGAAAGTAGGTCACTAGGTCAAAATCAAGGTCAACTCATGTCAAGGTTCATCTTGCCACTCAAAAGTATACATGTGGTCCATGTTTGAATGCTGTAGTTATTGACAAGAAGATTTTAAAAGCTTTTCCCTATATATGTCTATATGAACCATGTGACCCCTAGGGCGGGGCCATATTTGACCCTAGGGGGATAATTTGAATAAACTTGGTAGAGAACCACTAGATGATGCTACATGACAAATATCAAAGCCCTAGGCTTTGTGGTTTGGACAAGAAGATTTTTAAAAGTTTTTCCCTATATAAGTCTTATGTAAACCATATGACCCCCTGGGCGGGGCCATATTTGTCCCTAGGGGTATCATTTGAACAATCTTAGTTGAAGACCACTAGATGATGTCACATACAAAATATCAAAGCCCTAGGCCCTGTGGTTTTGGACAAGAGGGTTTTCAAAGTTTTTCCCTATATAAATTATGTAAATTATAGAAATAAACAAAGGGCCATAACTCATACATAAATTGTTGAACCAGTCTGATTTTCAGGGGGACACAACTAGGGTACCAATACATCATTCTGACAAAGTTTGGTCAAAATCCCCCCAGTAGTTTCTGAGGAGATGCGACAAGGAGAAATTGTTAACGGACGGACGGACTGACGGACGGAATGACGGACGGATGGACTACGGACGCAGAGTGATTTTAATAGCCCACCATCTGATGATGGTGGGCTAATAAAACACCTTAACTACTCTGGTGTAATTTGAGCAATTCTGACCATTTTGAAACTTGCACATACATTCTCGGAAGTTGCATAAAGACTGCTCAGGAAATAAGTTCCCAATGTGGGCAATGGACAGAACACTGATCACAATGCCTTGCTTTTGTGCACTTTATGTTCAGTAAAGCATAAAGACATGCCACAAAATAACTGTATTCTTTTGTACATTAGTATTTCCATGATGGTAATTATACATGGTTTGCATGAAAAAAAAAAACAAAACAAAAGAAATTACACAAATGGACAATATATAAATATCATATGGCAGCGTGTGTGACATTGATATTGTCAACTCGAGGGCAGAATGTCACCCGAGGCAATGTCACACACGCTGCCATATGATATTTATTTTATTATACCGAACAAAATTTAGTACATAAAAATGTTTTTAATTCATTTAATTTAACAGTTTCATCTTTAAGCGGTAATCGCCTGTGTACACATTGAATAGTGACGTCACTACTATATGTGTACAAGGGACGCAATCACTTGGCTAAAAAATTGAAGCAGTTAATTGCCCTTATATGACATTCAAAATATCAGCGCGGTCACATGACCTGATAGTCATTTTCGCTTGGTCACGTGTCAGAAAGGCTGAAAATGTTTTTGATAGTCAAAATATCTCTTTCTCAGGTAATGGGATTTTATCATTGTAGACGAAAGAGAGGTATAATAATGACATTTATTAGGCCAAGACAATGCATTTAATTTGTAAATATATTATTAAATTAATGTAATAGTATGCACAGTACTTGATGTATTAAGGCGAGTTTAGACCACACTTTGTTTCTACAGTGTAGGACAGTTATTATGTTATGTTTTTAATGACTGAAAATGTTTGCAGATGAAGTTGTGAAAACACATTTATTCAGGGAGGGCCTAAATTGTCCATATATCATCTTGTAGAATTGCTTATCAAACCAGTACAATCAGAATGATTTGCATGAAGTCCATTAGGAAGGAATGATTAGGTCACTCAGTTGTGGTGGGTCTTTAAAAGACAAAATACACACTTCAATAAATGTAGATATATTATTTACATAACAACAACAAATACTGAACAAGAAAATATCTGTAAAACCTAATGATGCTCCCCGAAGTATGATTACTGCATTTTAAAAACACAAAAGTGCAGTTCATTGACTGGACACATATCTGAGCCGTGCCATGGGAAAATCAACATAGTGGCTTTGCGACCAGCATGGATCAAGACCAGCCTGCACATCCATGCAGTCTGGTCAGGATCCATGCTGTTCACTTTCAAAGCCTATTGCAATTAGAGAAACTGTTAGCGAACAGCATGGATCCTGACCAGACTGCGCAGGCTGGTCTGGATCCATGCTGGTCGTAAAGCCACTATGTTGGTTTTCTCATGGCACGGCTCATCTCATCTTAGTAGTATATTGAAGCTTCTTGGGAAATTTCTTAGAACTTAAACAAGTATAAGTAGTTGTTGAGAAAACACACACACATTATATACGCATCTCTTTTCCTACAAAGTTTTGCTGAATATCAGCCAGGGGTTGCTGAGAAATACTCCGGAAAAAAAAATGCTATAGTATACTAAAGTTGATCAATCAAAAGTAAATAATGGTGAAATTGTCAGTCTGGGACATGAAAATACTATGCATGTCTCTTGGGAATGAAGCTTCCTACGAAATTTTATCAGTGAGTGATTGCTGTGAAATACTCCGTACAAGAATTGTGGGATGGACAGACGGAGGTTCTTTCAGTACAGTGGTTATGTGGCTACTCCTTTGTTCACCCTATTGTTTTTTTAGCCACATAAAAGAAACAGAGTGAATAGAATTAAGAATATCTATTGTTCTCCTAGCCACATAACTTTCTTCTTTACGTGTGAATGAATGACTGGAAGGATGGACAAAGTGGCAACATATATGCTCCACTTTCAGGAAGCATAAAAACGTTAGTCTGAACTCTGTCAAGCATGTATCTAAGGAACATCCATGGAAGAGCCAAAAAGTGACTTTTGTTTGTAGATGGTTTTATATAACAATAAAAAATATATCTTGTACTACAAAATACATATTTTATGTTTAAATCAAGAAATATAATAAATAGCAGAATTATATTTTAATATACTTGAACCAATAAAAGAGATTCTTACATACTCATTTAAAAACTATGTTAAGTTCCAATGGAACCTAAAACGTCAATATTTTTCAACACTGACGTTAAAATTTCAGATCAAGTGTGTGATGTCATTTGTGACGTCAGTTTTTATGTATGTCCTTGGAGTTCTTTAACGATGATATTTTCAATTTCACTCAGGCTTAACAACAAATTATTTAAGAAATAATTTATAGCAAAAGAGTGTTTTAACACTATTTATGCACGATGGGCAGCAATACGTCAGGCGTAATAATTTCATGAGGGCACAGCCCGAGTGAAATTATTTGTACAACGTATTATCGTCCGAGTGTATAAATAGTGCTAAAACACGGTTTTGCTATACATGATTTCAATTCTAATATGCTCTGAATCTAAAACAGTAGATGAAATATAGTAGCGCTCTTTCTTGGACACAACAAAAACATTGACGTCATCGCATGTTAACGTGATGTCATTCTAGCGCAAGTGTGTTTTAACAGAAACAAGCATATTAGAATATCATTAAATTAAATATAATAGTTTTAAGTGTAGATGCGTAGGTAATAAATGGTTATTAGATTTTAATAAAAAAATATGCACTTGTTCTTTCGTGGAATAATTAAGGAATAATATTTAGAAAAACAGTATTTCAACGTTATTAATGCACTGAAGGAGGTTATACGTCTGCGGAATAATTTCATGAGGGCATAGCCCGAGTGAATTATTCTTGCGACGTATAACTGATTTTGAGTGAACTAATTTAGGTAAAACACGATTTTGCTATACATCATTTTAACGTAAGAGTGTTTTAACAGGAACAAGCATATTAGAATAATTAATATTGCGCTTCTAAAGTCTCACAATATTTCCGCTGCAGAACTCATGCATATTTCTAGATACAAGTCTAATAACCTATTATTATACCCGTGGAATTATACTACATGGCCCCCAACTGGTTGGGAGTGTTTAAATATATTCAAATGTAGTTCTGCTACATGTATACATTATTTTGATTCAAATATGTTTTTTAAAGATGAAATAGCATTATTGCATATTCCCACATGGCATGAATTCTCTGTCAATTAAATAAGGAAAGAAATTAAGTGTTCTATTCTGAGATATGCAATGGTTAATGTGTAGACTAGTGACAGAACACAGTGACATCAAGTAGCTGCATAACATCCAAATCATCACTGTACAGATAAATGTTTTGGTGAGCATGTTATAAATATAATGAAAATAAATGAGACCTTCTTGTGGCTTATTGTCTGATTAACCATGGTTAAGCCATCAGATGCTTAGATATTTAACCACTCCTGCTAATGCCCTCATGGTTCAATTTTTGTGCATCTAAACTGTAAACTTTAGTAAATCAGATGGCAAACAACACATGGCCTTAATATTTTGATACTTTTACCATAATGTTACTTTTTTATGCCACATAAATACCAATGGTTTAGAACATGTTTGTTAAAGTTCACAACACAGGAGTGATTAAATAGCAGTAGCTGTTTAGGTTATCTTTACACAATGTTTTGTTTTAGTATGCTGCTCCGCGTCTCATTCTGATGTCTTGATGTTTTATCCCCATGTTCACTTTACATATCAATAGTCAGCAATGAGAAAGTGGATTCATGCTTGTCTCTTCATCTATGATATGTTAAAAAAGTGATAAACAAAAAAAAAATTGCTGAATTTTAAGCTGCTCTACCCTGCCCTTACTTTATCAGGTATGCAATCATTGTTGTCTATAGCGCCCAGAAGTCTTTAACAAAGGTTAACTATAATCATTTCTAATGAAAATATGTGATAATGCAATAAACTTAAAAAGGTAATTTCTTTCCCAAAAGGCCTGTGGCACATGCCAAACACAACTAGAGCTATCACTAAAGGAGATGAATGTACCCCCCGCATGCACTGACACAGTACATTGCAATTTCACACACACAAGACTGCATAATTATGTGGACTGTATGTATATAGACTGTATGTATACAGTATAGTAACAAAAAACAAAGTCCAATAACTATGCAGAATATTTATCTAAAAGAATGTAACATGCCCCATGCACAACTAGGGTTGGTACTGATCACTTGTGTGAAGTTTCATTAAATTGTGTGCAAGTGTTTGGTAGATTAGGCACGCACAAGATTGCATATGAAGACTGTATGTACATAGTATGTTAACAAGAAACAAAGTCCCATAACTCTGCAATTTTTGTCGCTGAAAGAACCTAACATGCCCCATGCACAACTACTGTTGTTACTGATCAGTTGTGTGAAGTTTCATTAAATTGTGTCAAGGGGATGAGGAGAGATGGTGCGCACAAGATTGTGTCTATGTCTATAGTATAGTAACAAAAAAACAAAGTCCCATAACTCTGCAAATTTTTTTTTCTGAAAAAACCTAACATGTCCCATGCACAACTACTGTTGTTACTGATCACTTGTGTGAAGTTTCATTAAATTGTTAACAAGAAACAAAGTCCCATAACTCTGCAATTTTTGTCGCTGAAAGAACCGAACATGCCCCATGCACAACTACTGTTGTTACTGATCAGTTGTGTGAAGTTTCATTAAATTGTGTCAAGGGGATGAGGAGAGATGGTGCGCACAAGATTGTGTCTATGTATATATTATAGTAACAAAAAAACGAAGTCCCATAACTCTGCAAATTTTTTTTCTAAAAGAACCTA
The DNA here is from genome assembly GCF_021730395.1 of Mercenaria mercenaria. Classification (NCBI taxonomy): domain Eukaryota; kingdom Metazoa; phylum Mollusca; class Bivalvia; order Venerida; family Veneridae; genus Mercenaria; species Mercenaria mercenaria. The sequence continues at coordinate 9,851,454 of NC_069375.1, read as the reverse complement.
ACATGCCCCATGCACAACTACTGTTGGTACTGTATTGTGTCCAGGGAATGAGGAGAGATGGTGCGCACAAGATTGTGTCTATGTATATAGTATAGTAACAAAAAAACAAAGTCCCATAACTCTGCAAATTTTTTTTCTAAAAGAACCTAACATGCCCCATGCACAACTACTGTTGGTACTGATCACTTGTGTGAAGTTTCATTAAATTCTGTCAAGGGGATAAGGAGAGATGGTGCGCACAAGATTGCGTCTACGGACAGACGACCAGACGGACAGACAGACAGACGGACAGACAGACAGACAGACAACCTGAAACCAGTATACCCCCCCTTACAACTTTGTTGTCGGGGGGTACAAATATCATATGATTATTATTGTAAAACGTATAATGTGTTACAAAAGTAACGTTCAAATAAATTTACTAATGATCATGACTCTAAAAATTGAGATCTGCGTCTACCTATTGAATAAAGCAGACATAGAGTTTTTATTTCTTTTTTAGCCCTAATATTCCAAAAATAATAATTTAATTCCAGCAAAATGGTAAATGTCTACCTTACTGTCCCAGATGTAACATAATGCTTTGAAATTTGCATACTCAACTGCATCTTGCTAAATCCAGTTTTCTAAACTCTCTGACTAAGAAGAATGAGATACAGCTTTCATTTATTGCTTAACTGCATCCTCTCAACCCTGTATTGCTGCAGATTGAGATCTTTTCTTCCATTATTTCACAGACTAAGCTCCCATTTACACAGACTATCTGACTGGCTGACTTGAAGCAGTACTCTGACTGACTGGGACTTCCTGTTTGTCTGTGTAACCAAGCTCCTCATGACTCGGATGCCATAATTTATGTATAATTCTTTCAATGGCTGGCGCATAAACTGAATGTGATGGTATAGTGTTCTTGTATGTCTGAAAATAATTAAACTGGAAGTTTTAACGTCATAAAGTTTATCAATGACTGAATATGACAGAATAAAAACACAACTAGACACAGACAAAAGACAACAAGAGCTCCGCCAAGTGGGGCATTATACGCCCGAAGGGTTATATCACAGGATGGGAGCAAAATTTAAAGAAGTTCAAAACAAAATCCTTACAAGGTAAAGATATGTCAAAATACACCTAAAAATTGGAGGTACCAACCATGTTGTACCACAGAAAAGTGGTCTCGGTTTTTCCCTATGGCCAATAATAAAAAAGTTACAAAATAAGCTATTTATAGTAACATAAAAGGGAAGTAATTCAAAAAAATATTATTGTATGTGAACAAAAAAGGGATCTGCCAAATAAAAACAAGAACATCGCAATGCAGAGCAATATACACACAAAACAAAGTCATATGACCTTTGACCCCTAAGAGTGACCTTAACCTTGAAGCAAGCCATCCAAAACATGCGCTCTGCATGTCGTCTCGATGTGGTGTACATTTGTGCCAAGTTTCTTTGAAACTCTTCACGCAGTTCAAGAGTTACAGAGAGCACACGAAACAAACTCATATGACCTTTGACCCCCAAGTGTGACCTTTGACCCCTAACAGTGACCTTGACCTTGAAGCAAGCCATCTGAAACATGCGCTCTGCACATCATCTTGATGTGGTGAACATTTGTGTCAAGTTTCTTTGAAATCCTTCAAGGGGTGCAAGAGTTACACAGCAGACGCAAAATTGTTAACAGACGGACAGACAAACAAACAGACAGATGGATGGACACCAGGGGTATAACATAATACGTCCCATTGGGTGTATAAAAAGGCCTCTCTGAGGTATATACTGAACAAGACAACCACCAAGCTGTAAAAAGTCCCCTACTGGCAGGGGCATTTGTCATTATTTACTGCCGTAGGAGCCACATCTTATTACATTGAAAATAAATTTGAGACCTGCATCTTTATCAAATAATCAACCATCTATAAACCTAGTTTCAAGAAGAATCTCTTGTAATGCTGGTGTCAAAGCAACCATATTTGTTCCTATAGCATCTATTCATGTACCAACTTTAATGAAAAAAAGTTTTACCTCTAAATGTTATCACGGCATGGATTGACTAGTGGACAGACAGGTCGAGGGGGGGAGGCCTGGTAAGTAAACCACTGGTAGGTGATAATGAACAACTATGGATCATTAACAATAAGAATAACTGTTTCTTCCTAAATAAATGGCTTTATCTACATTTACTTGCACAAAATTTTCCATCTGATAAAAGGTTTTTCTTTCTTTCTTTGAGGTTTACATTTAAAGTCATAAAGCAACTATCCAGTTTCAATGGTGGGCTAACAAAGACAGGCAGACAATTCAGTCAAGGCAAGGCAGGGCAAGACAGGGAGAGCGGGTGTATGGACAGGCAGACAGGTGGATAGAAAGATAAAGGGACAAATAAATGACTCTCCAAACTGTCTTCTGAAAAATCTCGTGTCTTTTTTAAGTTTTCAACATTTTTGCCATATTTTTTTATTACTATTTATTGCCATAGCAATCATATTTTGTGCCACAGCGACAAAAAGAAGTGCAAAGAAGTGCATAATGTCCATATTGCAGTCTATCTAAATATCAAGTTTCATGAAAAAATCTCCAGTAATTTTTAAGTTATAGCAGAATCCAAGTTTTTGTCATACCTTTTGGACTGTTTGTTATCATAGCAACCACACTTGTTGCCACAGAAAAAATAAAACTGGAATGTGTCTGTAGGACACAGGGTGTGCCCCCCACTGGTACATTTGTCACAAATAAGGGGCAATAATTCAAATGTTTGCAGTCTTAATGGGGTATAGCCTCAACAAACATTTTATGAAAAGGGTTCATTATTCTAGGCCCTATACTTTTTGAGCTATGAGCATCACAAACAAAAAAATCTACTATTTTGGCTATTTCAAGGACCATAACTCTGTAATAAGAGTAAGATTCTCAAGAAGTATGCCAAGTGTGCAAGGCCACATCATGATAAAGACTCCTGCAAGGTTTCCTGAATTTACATCTTTCAGGAAACCTTGCTGGAGTCTTTATCGTGATGTGACCTTGCACACTTGGCATTCTTCTTGAGAATCTTAGCTCTTATTACAGAGTTATGGCCCTTGAAATAGCCAAAATAGTGGATTTTTTGTTTGTGATGCTCATAGCTTAAAAGTAATGAATCCTTTGCATAAAATGTTTGTTGAGGCTTTACCCCATTAAGACTGCAAACATTTGAATTATTGCCCCTTATTTGTGACAAATGTACCAGTGGGGGGCACACCCTGTGTCCTACAGACACATTCTAGTTTTTACTATTTCAGGGGCCATAACTTTAAGAATAGGGGGTGGAACCAGCCAAAAAATTAGAGGTGTGCAAGTTTATATCATGATAAAGACTTATGCAAGTTTTCAACCATTTATATTAAATATTTTTTGAGCTAGGTGCGTCACAAGGTGAAAATGTACATTTTTGACTATTTCAGGGGCCATAACTCTAAAAATAGGGGGTGGACCCAAATGAAAAATAGGAGGTGCGCAAGTTCATATCATGATTAAGACACAAAGATGTGCATAATCTACATATTGCTATCTATCAATGTACCAAGTTTCATGAAGAATTATCTTGTATTTAAGTTATTACAGTATCCCACTTTCACTGACAGACTGAGGGATGGGCAGACCGGGGGCAAACCATAAATCCCCTCTGGAGAAATACTGGTAAGGGACAGTAGAACAAACCTGGTATAGGTGGTACTGTATACATGATATTACAAAGATATCTCTGAAAATTTAACAGATAGCTAAGACAAGAAATTAGATGAAACATGCCTGTAATGTTTCCAGCAGGTTATATAAAGTTACTGGTTCTCTTTCGGTTGGTTCCAATGTGTTAGCTGAAAGTTGCTGAGCCAGGTACCCCTCATTGCAGTCCTGTGGTAGTCGTTTATTGGGTACATGCTGGCCATCTGTTATCATTGTTGCTTCACTGAAATATGAAATATGTAGTCTGGTAAAAATTTATGTTATATTACCCGAGAAAAAAGTACCTTCTCACTGACAGATGAGACATGTGATATATCACCAACAAGATGGCCATGATCGATGGCCCTAGATCGTTCACCTGAGTTACACTGCTTGCTTGAACAGTTTTGGGAGATAATAATCTAAGGGAAATGTCTGTGATATTATTATTAAATAGTATATTTTGTACAATCTTCGTAAAGGGCCAGCAGTTTCCAACAATAATTTTAAAATTGGGCCTGCTGTTTTTTAAGATTTTTAAAATTTTCAAAATATACATACAGAGAGAAATGACACACCCCTTGGTGGCCATGTTTTTTGATGAATTAAAATAATCTGAACACTCTTGTCAGAGGGTCACACAAGGACCATTTGAGTGAAATGATTTTAAAATCGGGCCAGCAGTGTCATACAAGAAGATTTTTAAAGTTTATACATATATGAAAAAGTGACCAAGCCCTCTGGCGGTCATGATTTTAATAGAATCTGAAAATTTGAACAATCTTGGTAGAGGGTCACTTAAGGACCATTTGTGTGAAATTATTTTAAAATTGGGCCAGCAGTTTCATACAATAAGATTTTCAAAGTTTCTATTACATACATATTGGGAAAAGTAACCGCGGCCTCTGGAAGCCATGTTTTGAGACGAATCACAATAATATGAACAATCTTAGGGTCACATAAAGACTATCTGTGTGAAATTATTTTAAAACTGGGCAAGCCATTTCATAAAAGAAGAATTTTAAAGTTTCCAATACTAGTATATACATACAGGAAAAACTGTCCACTGCCTCTTGCAGCCATGTTCGTAATAATTTGAAGAAGCTTGGTAGAGGGTCACATAAGGACCATTTGTGTGAAATTATTTCAAAATTGGACCAGCAGTTGAGGAGGAGATGACGTTTGAAGCTTTTACTATTTTTAGCCCAGCAACCAAGCGGAACAGTTTGAACAACTTTGGAGGAGGACTACCCAAAGAACATCCATGCCAACTTCCAAAAATTTGTTTCAGAGATGTTGTTTAAAGAAAAGTGTGGACGGATGGACAAATGGAAGACAAACAGACCGGATGGTGAGCGTTCACAATAGCTCGGTGAGCTAAGAATTGTGATATTTTACTCGAACTTACAAGCTTCAGAACAAAAAAACAGATATTATTATAGCCGTACTTAATTATATGAAACATATGATTTCAACAAAGAAAATTTATTGGTAGTAATTTATCAGAGGGTTACGCAAGGAACATTGATGTGAAATTATTTTGAAATCAGGCCAGCAGTTTAGAGCAGAAGATTTTCAAAGTTTTTTATCCAGCCATACAAGAAAACTAGCCCTCCCTCTTTGGCCAGTTTTCTGAGATACACAATAATCTGAAGGAATTAAACAGAGGTTTACCTTATAATTATTTCAAAGTCAGCCCAGTGGTTTTTGAGAAACACATGGTATCCTGAATTCTACATGGAATCTGAAAGGGAATCACCGTTGGGACATTCCTATCAAGTTTGGCTGAAATAGGCATAGTGATTTAAGAGGTGATATTCTTTAAAGAAACTTTGGACCATGGACACACATCAAAACATCCTAAAAACTCCCCATGAGCACCGTGTGCTAAGGTAAGCTAATAAAAGTACTAACAAGAGCTGTCTGATGACTTTTCGCAGTGCTTGACTTGGAATTAGAGCTATGCCAGTAAGAACTTCATAAAATTTTAACCAAAAAATTCTAAGTTAAAAAGCAGCATAACTCTGTCATAATTCAATCAGAGTAATGGGGTTTGTTTCTCCTGGTGTAGAATTTGACAGTAAATAACTATTTTAAATTTCAAGTCAAAAGCTTTGATAGTAACAGTATCTGACTTTATTAAAAAAAACATTAACCAAAAAATCTAAGTTAAAAAGGGGCATTACTCTGTCAAAATTCAAATCAGAATTATAAAGATTGTTTTTCCTGGTGTAGACTTTGATAGTAAATAACTATTTTAAGTTTAAAGTCAAAAGCTTTGATAGTTACAAATTTGACTTTATAAAAAGAGCTGTCGAGCAAACGCTTGACAATAACAGCTTGTCGCTTGAAGAATAAGAATCGAAAGGGCATAATTTAGTCAAAAAGTAAAATAGGTTATGAACTGCATAGTGCTTATCAGTTTATGACAGTTAACTATGTGTGAAGTTCAACCTTCATATGATACTTAGATACAGCTTTCAAGTCAATAGCTTTGATAGTAACAGATATTTGATTTAACAAAAATTTACCCAATGGCGACGCCGACACCGACGCGAGTGCAATAGCTCTACTTTTTCTTTGAAAAGTTGAGCTAAAAATGGTATCCTAGTACAGTATCACACTTGACTGAGACATTGTAACATAACAAAAGGAAATAACTGAGAAGAGAAATATTTATATTCACCTTTCAAGTGTTCTGTCCTGTAACATTAAGCTGTGTCGTATGTATGGATTTGGTACGTTCGTTCCTAGTGCATATCTGAACCTTCCCTCCCTGACTTTGTAACCATTTCGACGTATTAACACTTGTGTGATGATATTTTTCAAGTGTATCTATAAAAACAGGAAATTCCATAAACCTTAGCTAACTATCAGACTCCTGTTCAGTGAACCAGAACTATGGATGGACCTTTCAAATTATGCATTGACCATTACAGCTGGCCATCCATGTATCATATGAATTACAGTAGAAAATGTAAAGCTCTTTTGCTATGTTTTATGTACTGACTGATTATTCCCTCACTGAAAACATTACGTACACTAAAATTTTAAAACTGAATATATTTTATTGTTTACACTCTAGCAGATGTAATAAAACTATGTACAAATATTTTTACAATTCTAAAAAATAAGGTCCTTTCAAAACACATTACACAAATTCTGTAAATGAGGCCAACAATGATTAAAGTAATACATTTGTACAAAAAATTTACCTCCAGTGCCTGCATAATAAATTTCACCACAGCATCATCAACACTCACTAGTCCTATCTCCCAGGCACAAACTAATAAACGACCATGTATCATTGATATGTCAGGTAATGTCAGCTCTCGGCCAGCAAATACTGAAAAGAAACAACAGAGAAAGTAAAAAGCAACCATGAATTATTAACTAAAACTGACCATAGAAATCAACAAACAGCCATAGATCACTGATTTGTCAGGTAATGTCAGATCTTGGCTACCAAATACAGAAAGAGACTATAGAAATGACCATATATCACTGACATGTCTACTAAAGTCAGCAAATACTGAAATGGACCATAGAAACGACAATGTATCATTGATATATGATATCACGTTATGTCAGATCTTGGATAGCAAATACAGGCACAGATCATATAACTGTTTTGTCTTCTGTTCAGTTACTGGGGGGATATTGCTTTGATATTTGATTGGCATCTGTGTGCTTTAAACAACCAAGCTAAACACGTGGGTTTGTTTATTGGAAGGGAGTATACCAGTAGGTTTCTCATCTATAAACTCATGCCATAAATGAGCATTTAAAGAACATTAGAAATGTTAAGAATGCCAAACACATGAATCTTTGCTGACAAATGGTTAAGATGAAATATTTCTCAAGGAAATCAGAATCAGTTGGCATCTTCAGTGATTAGTTCAATATTTAAGGATGAAGTTATGTGTCATATCCATCAAACTGATGAATATCTTTAAGTGAAGCAATGTGTTATATTCATTAAGCCAGTCAGTATCTTCAAGTGGAGTTCAGCTGGAATGACGGTATACTCGACATCACTAATCTCGCGTCATCACTAATTTCGCGGTATCTGAGTTTTCGCTACCTGCGTGGTGTTTACATGTCAAAGTTTGTGACCTATTTTATGCATGCTAGCGAAAAACGTTCTTACCTGCAGTTACCATGCTAAATATCTGTTAATATTTATCAAGAGTGTATTTTTGCACATCTATTGCAAAAAAATCAAAAATATTCATTAATTAAACAAATGTTTGCAATGTTTACAAGTTTGTCTACCATCCGTTCGGCATTTGTCCTCATTAATTATGCAAATTAAGTCCCGCCCATAGGTTAGAGAACACTGAATATTACATAACATACCCAGCAAGGCAAAAATGAGTGAAATATCACTATAAGGTGAAACATCATAAAAGCCGAAACTCGACGGAATTTATGAGGGAGGAGGGGATGGTGTCCCCGCGACCTACCCTCAAAATACACCCATGATACTTAGCAGTGAATTTGAATATGTTAGATAAGTATCAGATAGAAAATATTCAGTAATAGTACATAACTTAGGCTCCGAAACATTATGACCACGCCCGACACCTTGTGGTTTACTTGCAAAATATCTGGTGTGTCCACTTCCCAGAGAGTAATATTTGACAGTGCTATTGTAAACCGATGATATAAAACGTTCAAGTTGGCGTTTACTTACATTAGAGTGTTCCTGTTAGTTTAACTTAGATAGCTTTTCAATGTTTGAGTAATATTTAGTGCTTTTTAACCTTTGATAGTTTGACTGACACAATTGTTGACCTATACCGCGAAATTAGTGATGTGACGTCACATGATGCCGACTATTGTTGTTCGAAGTACACAAAGAAGTTTCTTGGATGATAACCGATTTATTTTCACACAGATATAGATGCATATGACATGAAATATTACGGTAAAGACAAGAAATACTTTGTTGTGTTGTTTCTCATTTCATGTCGTTACCTCGAATGTTAAGTACCGCGATATTACAGATGGACGGTATACATTTAAAAGAACATGTTTAGCCTGTTTGTCAAGCCAGTCGGTATGTCCAACTACAGTTGACTGTCATGTTCTATAAAGAAATTGGGGGTTTCAGATGAAATCATGCACCTTGTTTAACTGAATTTATTTGTCAAGCTTAACAGGCAGTCAGTACAACCAAAGAGCTATAAAATAAATAGATTGGCAACTTGAAGGCATATAGAGCAAATCTCGCCAACCTCCCGTGACAAAAAAACGAGATCTCGTTACCGGAAGTGGCGCTTTCTCCACGCGCCATTTTGTATGCGAAAGCAATTATTCATCGGTAAAATAATTATCACCGTATGACCACGCTTCTTTCGATGGCAAAAAAACCCCCCTGTACTTCGTGTCTTAAGACCATTTCTCATTAAACTAATTTTGTTTTAGAAGCTAACATGTATTTTAAATGTAGTTTTAAAGGTACAAATTTTAACTGCATGCTCGCCGATGTTTGTTTTTAGTAAGATAAGCCGAATCACGCTCTGACACGAGCTCACGCGAGATTACAGCCAGTTGCCATTCTGTGTATTTTATACTTCTTTGGTACAACCCACATACTCTACCATTTTGGGCAAGCATGTCAGTTTGTACTCACAATAGTTATTATGTGTTGGACCTGCCTCAAAATGCTCAGTTTAAACCGAATTCTGTGTCATATTCACCAAGGTGTATGCACGGCTACTAAACGCTAGCGCCATCACCAAATTGTGGTGATAAGGAAAAGAGCTATTGACATTTCCGTGGTGCAGCTATCGCCCGTTTCTACTTGTAAACACGTGAGTAAAATTTATATTTTACCTTATATTTTTATTGATAGAACTTTTTTCGAAAATCGGAGAATGTAGTTCCGTGTAACAACACTTTTACTAGAGGTTGGCTGTAACTTCATTAAAATATTATGCAAATTGTGGTGCCAGGAACTTTTCTCCCGAATTTGACAGTGGCATATTTTCATATCGGCTAGTATTCGAACACCATTTCGATGATAAGACACATTGTAAAAACTTACCTGCGCATGCAAATCGTGTAGAACTGAATAACACGTATTCCCATACACCAAAGAATTACGAAAAACACAGTAAAAAGTTACAACACGACTATTTTTGAAAATGGTGGCGCTATCACCCAAGTGGTGGCGCTATACATTAGTGGTGGCGCTGTTGTATATGATTAGTAGCTGATATATTCAATTTTGAAATATGAAAATGTCTGACTGCAAGCCACGGAAATTTCTATAATAATTAATGTTATCAACCTATCCAACACTACACCCAAATTACGTTACTCAACAAAATACATGTAGTAACCTGTACATGATCGCAAAATAATCTACATGTATATGGATTCAGATTTTGCATCTAAGCTGTATTGATTAATCATATTTAATCGATTGGAATTGAAAATGTACTGTACTTTTCAGAAAAAAAATGTGAAAGTAGGGTCTTTTGTTTACAATGCATGCAAACGACGTAAAAATACAAAGGCAAGTAACTTTCAGAATCTTAATATAACAAATAAATTCTACACAAATCTTTGTTTGAAATAAAAGTATTGCTACTATTTTTCATGACCTGAATATAAAGTACACTTACGTTTGTATTTAGGTAGAATATTTAAAGGTTAGAAACAATTCTACATTAACATTTTAAACAAAGGAAATTTACTTTGACTACAAGAGTCCCAAGGGTCTGTGGGTATTTTGTTCTTTTTTCTTGGATAGAGAATGTTTCATAAAGTTAAATAAACTATGATCATGTTTTTCTTTCTTTAATAACATGATCCCTTGCAGGAATATTATCAATTTATCAGTTAGAGAATGTTGGTGTTTGTTTTGTTCCGGATGCGCCAGTAGTTCGTATTACTGAATGCCGTAACAGCGCCACCACTACTGTATAGCGCCATCACTAGAGTTATAGCGCCACCACTTTTAAAAATCCTGGAATATTTCTTCTAACCCGAGATTCTATTATTCATGGTGTGTGCCTATATAGTTATTTATCATTTCTACACCATTTGCATGCGCAGGTATGTTCTTACAGTGTGTCCATTAATCGTAATGGTGTTCGAATACTGGCCGATATGAAAATGTGCCACTGTCAGATTCGGAAGAAAAGCTCCTGACACCACAATTTGCATATTATTTTAATGAAATCACAGCGAACCGCTAGTTAAAGTGTTGTTACACGGAACTACATTCTCCGATTTTTGAAAAAAGTTCTATCAATAAAAATATAAGATGAAATATAAATTTTACTCACGTGTTTACATTTTTAAACGGCCGATAGCTGCACCACGGAAATGTCGATAGCCCTTTTCCTTATCACCACAATTTGGTGGTGGCGCTAGCGTTTAGTAGCCGTGTGTATGGTATGTTTGAGAATAGACAAACTGGTCAGTAGTCAAAGAGTAATAAATGTACACTCACTGGACTCTTCAGTCCCTTTGTATGTAGCTTGTACTGCACAGGACATTGGGTTTACTGGCACAAATCTTTGCTGAAATCAAATATGTTTAAATTTCTAAAGCACATTTGCCACATTCTTCATGAAAGGAAAATCAACAACAACAATTACATAATTTCATATATCATTTTGAAACATGTCTATCTGACTGACTGAGAGTGCTGCATGCGGGAGTATACAAAAACTGATTTACAACTAGAGATGCTTTTGAGAAAAGCGCATGTCTCCCACAACTGCCCCTATGAAAAATGTCTAGTTTCTCTAGATGGTTTAGACAAGTGGATCCAATTAGATGGTCCGGATGAGTGGATCCAATCAGTAATTCAAGGCCATAAATCAAAAGTGCTTGGGTGGATTTGGCTAGTTATTGAACTTGGCTAAAGTCTTATGGCCAAACACATTTTGTTCGAGTTTGGTGAAGATCGGATGAGAAATGTTCGAATTAGAGTGCGGACAAGAGTAAAAAGGCGGATTTTTCGGTAATTTAAGGGCCGTAACTCCAAAATACCTGGACCGATTTGGCTAATTATCGAACTTGGCCGAGGTCTCATGGTCAAACACATTTTGTTCAAGTTTGGTGAAGATTGGATGAGAAATGTTCGAATTAGAGTGCGGACAAGAGTAAAAAGGCCGATTTTTGCTAATTCAAGTGCCATAACTCGAAGACGCCTGGACCGATTTGGCTAGTTAACAAACACATTTTGTTTAAGTTTGGTGGAAATCGGATGAGAAATGTTCGATTTAGAGTGCGGACAAGCTTTGTGACAGACACACACACACAGACTGGAGTAAATCAATGTCTCCCACACCACTGTGTGGTGGGAGACATGATAATTAAAACTCTAATGGATAATGGTGTTCTCACTTTTTGTCACTGTATGGTAAAATAAATCCCAGCAAACAAGTCAAATTCCCTTTGTTTCATGTCCAAGAGTTGAAATCCACAAATTCTTATTCCCGAGAAACTACCATTTTTGCCCACACTATGAAATTTCGTGTCCAAAAATCTAAATGATTTCAAAGTAATAATCAACTCCTCTTTAGGAGTTTTGTTTGCTTTCCTTTTTTATAAGTCCACTCATAAAAAGAAATTTTAAAATAATTTTTCAATATAAGAAACATACCTGGAATGAGCTTCTGATAGTAGTTGGCCTCCTTTTTAATTTTCCCTTCTTCAGTAACTTTCCATGTCCAGAATGGCTGCGACCTGGTGGTGACTTTGGGCCTAAGGTAAATCAGAATAGGTGTTGTGTATTTACATTCCAATTAAGCGACGGCAAAGCAAAATAACAGTAAAAATAATAGAAGGCAAGTTGTCCTTTACAGTCAGTACAGAAGCTGCTCTTTTCAATATGTTTTATGATATAAAGTATATAAAAGTATATGAGATCTTAAAGCCCCTATAAAGGTCTGGAATAAAATCTATACAACACAATATCTAGTTATTATCTTGTATCTGGTATTCACTCAGTGAAATATATTTCAATCTAAAGGGACTAACCAACATATTTTAGACAAAAACTAATTTCTCTCAAAAATCCATAAAAAGTGAGTACTCTGAAAATGACTAGTGGTACAAACTTACTGGCATAAGATGCTAGATATTCTTATAACTAACCTGAAATATTGTGTAAAAGGTAGAAAACTGTTGCAATGCTTTTGAAATAATGCAGAAACTTTACATTCTTCTACCAATATCTACTGTAACTTTATTTTCATTCATTTGATCATTTTTCAGTGTCAAATATACAATCTATGCCAAATCTGGTGGAAATGAACATGTTGAAAAATTTCACCCAAACTGTGGGCGAGTAGCCTTAATACTGAAACAAACAAATGTATATCCTCAATATATTTACCTAGTGACGATGTAAATGTTTGGCACTTGGAGAAGATGGCTAAGAGGAACTCATTGTGTAGATGTACTGAAAAAAAAAAACAACAGTTAACAATCATTATAAACCAAGAGTTTCAGAGAAAACAAGCATATATCTGAAGACTGATTACACAATTAAAGAAAAATAAGCTAGCATAAAAGTGAAAAATGTAGGCTGCCAGTTCTGGGGTACTGAGTTTAAATAAAATATTTCTTGCAGCAATAGTTGAATAAATAATGTCAAAGCACATCCATTTTGGTTAACAAAAACTTGCAAAAATGACAGTATTAAATTCCTTACTAATCCAGGAAAACTCCTTGGTGTCTATATTTATATATACTGCCAAAAGCACAACCAATAGATTTGAACGTTACAATTGTGTAAAGCTCTATAAAACATCGAAACTAAATTCAAATGAAGCAAACTACTTACTAAAGGTATAGCAAGTACTTTATAACTGATACATTTATTGTTATAATGTTTTTTTAATAATAACATCATAGGCTTAAAGAAATAAAATACAATGTTAATTACACAGCTTATGGCTGTTCATATACATATATTTAATATTGTAAATCAAATCTATCAAAAGCTGTTTGTCATACACATATCAAAAAGGGTCGTTAGTAAAAGATTCGGGGAAAAAAAGAAACTGATGCAGTGTTACTAATATCTGTGGGTGGGGCAGCAGGTGTGATACTCAAGGGTTTTGGGGATGACATTTTGTAGATCTAGTGCTGATAGTGCAAATATTTATTGTGTTAGACTAGAACAAGAGGGTCATGATGACCCTGGATAATCACCTGAGTAATATGAGCTACATGTTCCAAATTTCAAACTGATGATAAAAATTAAGAAAGTCAGTAGGTCACATTCATGGTCAATGAAATTCAGTTTTACGATTTGTGTGCAAAACTGTGTATGTCATCAAAATTTCAAGGCTGTATCTTAAAAAACAAGGAAGTAGGTCAGTAGGTCAAGGTCAGTCAAGTGACATTATATTACTTGGGGTCATCAGGTAATTATAATTAAACAGTCTTGGGAATAGGATCAGATGATTTTTAAGTATTTTTCCTATATAACTCACATAATAACTAAGTGACCCCAGGACAGGGCCTCTTTTAACCCCTGAGGCATAATTTGAACAATCTTGGTAGAGGACTACTAGACAATGCATCATACCAAATATCAAAAGCCTAGGTTGTATGGTTTCAGACAAGATTTTTAAAGCTTTTTCCTATATAAATCTATGTAAAACTTGGGACCCCGGGTGGGGCCATATTTGACCCTAGGGAGATAATTTGAACAAACTTGGTAGAGGACCACTAGATGATGCTACATACCAAATATCAAAGCCCTAGGCCATGTGGTTTTGTACAAAAAGATTTTCCCTATATAAGTCTATATAAACCATGTGACCCCCGGGGCGGGGCCATATTTGATCCTAGGGGGTTAATTTGAAAAATCTTGGTAGAGGACTACTAGATGATGCTACATACTAAATATGAAAGCCCTAGGCCATGTGGTTTTGTACAGGAAGATTTTCAAAGTTTTCCCTATATAAGTCTGTATAAACCATGTGACCCCCGGGGCGGGGCCATATTTGATCCTAGGGGGATAATTTGAACAATTTTGGCATAGGACCACTAGATGATGCTACACACCAGATATCAAAGCCCTAGGCCCTGTGGTTTTGGACAAGAAGATTTTTAAAGTTTTTCCTTTCGGTTGCCATGGCAACCAGAGTTCTGCATGGAATTCAATTCTTTGAACAGTTTTGAAAGGGGGCCACCCAAGGATCATTCCTGTGAAGTTTGGTGTAATTCTGCCCAGTGGTTTTCAAGAAGATTTTTTTAGAAACTGTTGACGCACGACGGACGCCGCACGACGGACATCAAGCCGTCACAATAGCTCTTCTTGTCACTTCGTGACAGGTGAGCTAAAAATTACATTTTTTCTTAATCCCAACATGAAGATACTTCTGCTTCGTCAATACATTGCTATTCAATTCGTCAATTTTAACTCGCATTATTTCAATAATACAAAAAAAAGATTCACTAATTACTTCAACCACATCCTAATATTTATAGTTGTGCACTATCCCTTTAGTTTACCAGATGTTTACAAATTGTATTGAATGTATCAACAAAATTTTATCAATGACGTCGTAACAATGTATGCTGTGCACTGCTTGTTTTGTCCACTGTGAGAAATATTCGGCAGTATTTTAATATGTTTTTCTTAAAAGTTATGGTTTTCAGAGACAATTTTTGGATATGAGATTACCTTCCATTTATTTTCTTTTGTTATTTTACTGAATTCGGTGACTTTTTGCCTTTCATTTGGTGGACAAGCATACTTCTGACTTTGTTTACCGGAGTCAGTTTATGAAGGTAAAAATTCCCTGGAAGCAATTTGATATGTAATTTTGTAAATTTATATAACCTTGAAATTTGATCTCATAAACACTAAACAGGGGTAATCTACTGACTACTGACAATCATACTTTGAAAACTGATAGCCAAAGCCTTCTTTAATTATTTGGTGGAATCCTCTTTAAGTCTAGTGGTCACTGTGTCCTTGACCTTTGACTTACTAACCCTTAAAACAATGGGGTCATCTACTGAACACATCCTATGAAGCTTGACAACTGTGAAACCAAGCACTCTCTTGTTACTGATCAGAAAGCAAAAGGTCTACCGGCCAAAGAAGGATAAACAGACTGGCAGACAATGAGCAAACAATACAGACTCTCTTCTTCCGAGGGGAACATAATAACTACATATAGGTACCTGTTTCAGAGCTGAGCAATTTTCTAGCTTCCATATCAAACTCTTCCTTGGCAATCTGAAATTGTAATTTTAATACAATCTATAAGAATGAAAATCCCAGGAGAAAACACTGGGTGACGACTGTTTCAAGTTCTATTTTTATAATTATAACTTGCACACTGTGAGAAGAACATCTGTATATTTTGTGGTATTCTTACAACCTACTTCACACATTAACCATTCTTATAATATAATTACTGGTAACCTACAATTGCAATTTACCGAAATGAGTTATGCCCATATTGCAATAAATAGCTACAAAGACTAAGTGTATGCAGCTATAAATTTTGAGAGCCCAGCTATAACAAAACCCTGGGGAGAACCCCCATGTCTGAAACATGGAATGATTATTAGTGATGTGCCTACAGTCATAATTATTCATACCAATTGTCGTCCCATAAGTTTGGTGCTAATATTACATTCTTTTAAATTGAACAACAACAAAAAAATACAGTAAAACAAGTATATTTGGAATTTTATCTCCCTGTAATAAAGTTTTTGATTTAGGAGGAAACAATGTCAATTTAATTAATTTACATTGTATTGTGTGCCTTAAATTATAGGGATTTTTCTAGAGCGGAATAGCAGGCCGCAGCGCCCTGCCCTTTTTAAGTGGCACCCTTCTGCCCTAACCGCCACCCTTTTACCTTTCTTCAGCGCCATTTTGCCCTTTCAGCACCGCGCCTTTGACCCTTCAGCAGTAAATTATATTTAACCAAACTGTCAATCATCTGTCAAAATATAAGACCTCCCAACCAGCTGTCAATCGATACGCTGATATGACACTTGTCGACTACACACAGGAGCTGAGTATCAGCCTGAGGCGTGTTTGCAGTAATGGTAATTAAAATCAATTAAAAGACGATGACCGACTGAATCGTAACAAACAATAATTAGAGACGTCTGCAATCAAAGCAAACTGCAAAACAGAATAAAAAGGGGGAAACTTTTTTTTAGAATAAAGCCTGCTGCTTATTAAATGCCGACAAATGGCCAGTAATTATCGGCAATTAGCGTGACATCTCGTGTTAGTTTTGTTGTTCACAGTTTGATCTTGGTTGAATATAATACTTGATCTTCAATTAGTATCATAATATCTGATTTTTTTTTATATTTCTTTCATTAGAATTTACTAAAACACCTTGGTGACCTTCACCTTGGGTATAATGGGCCCAGCCCCTGCACATATTGGTCGGCTGTTTCAAAGTCCAACACATATAAGCAAAAAAATGTGTTGAAGTTATATGAAATTACCTTTTGTCTGAACCAGGATTTCAGATGATGAAGATAGCTGCAAAATGAAAACAAAATTAAATTTCAATTTCATAAAATTCAAGTAAATTGTATAGAAGCTGATAACAAAGATAATCTAATGTGATGTTGAAAACTCTAAATATAAAACAAAATTATTCGATGCATGTTTGAAATCTTATGAGGAAAAAAAATTATATTTTACCTTTGGGGAAAAAGTCATCGCGAAAATACGTGACACACACGAAATTATGACAAGAACTATAGTTTCGTAATTAGCAGTACGAAAACAGTAGCATATACATCTTTTAGAATATCAAATGGATATGTTATCTGTCATTAGAGATACCTTTTCATGTCGCTGCCAAGAGCATCAGCTAAATTGTTTTTTGCTGCGTTCAAATCTATGGGGGCTGCCATTTTTATTTGGTAATTCCTACTTCCCGTTCCGTGCCGTACATTTTCTAACATTCATCATCATCATCAACATTTATAGTAATGGCAAACATTCAATACTGATAAATTATGGCCATGTGTGGGGTTAGTGAAGTAAAAGACTGTCAGGTTTCCTATATAGGTAATCAATCCACCAAGTGCTTCCTAACAGTTGTGATAAAAAAGTGCTGAAAGGAAGACCCTAAGGTCAAAGAGCTATAAAAATACATGTGTATTTTATACTTCTTTGGTAGGGTTTAAAACAGGATAAAAGCAAAATGATTTATACTAAAATTATGGTGTAAACATCAATGTAGCCAGTGCTGAATTTAATCTATCTATATATATATACTGCATCACGCCTCTTTTCGAGTATTTATACGTGCAGCTGCGCACCTGTACAAGAAATTTAAAAGTAGAATGGCCAGGAGAATAAAAAGTAATACATGATGTGTATTGCAAGCATGAAAGAATATTAATAAAACAACAAGTAGGATTTACAGATAAAAGCAATTTAAAAACAGGTCTATCATGTTAAGCATTGTGTGCAAGTTTGGTCACGCCCTGCTTAAACTGGTTCAGGGTAGGGGCTTGCACAAGTTTAGACCGGCATCAGTCGTTAGAGTCATAAAATGTAAAGTACTGGCCATAAAATCAATCCTCTCTGATACCACTTTCTGAAAAAATTTACAATATCTCTTGCCTCTGTCTCTAACGACTGTTGAGATGAGCCTAGAGAGAAAATGTTTTTTTTTCTGAGAAAGTATCAGTGTCAGTATGAAGAAACTAATATTATTACAGATTATTTGATCTCAACAGACTTTGTAGTCTAGCACAAGTTGTGCTGGAAGGGAATTCCAAAGCACTGTGGTGGCTGGAAGAAAAGAGTACTTATAGTAATTACAGGGAGTGAGTATCTGGGTATAGGAGTGGGGATGCACATGTCTTGTTAGACGAGATATGTGTGTGTGTGTGTGTGTGGGGGGGGGGGGGGGGGGGAGGCTGACATAAGGAGGAAGTGGTACAGCAACCAAACCAGTCACAATTTTCTAGAACATAAGGAGGCGGGAATCAGATCTCCTATTTTCGCTATTTTCAAGGGTACGCCATTCTTTAAGTTGATTTAGCATGTTTGTGACACTGCTGTAAGGGGAGTAGTCATATGATTTACCCGCCGCGCTGCCCTCCGCTGAATCATTTCGATCTGGTTGGTTGGATTTAACGTCGCACCGACACATGATAGGTCATATGGCGACTTTCCAGCTTTAATGGTGGAGGAAGATCCCAGGTGCCCCTCCGTGCATTATTTCATCACGAGCGGGCACCTGGGTAGAACCACCGACCTTCCGTAAGCCAGATGGATGGCTTCTTCACATGAAGAATTCAAAGCCCCGAGTGAGGGTCGAACCTACATCGATGGGGGGCAAGTGATTTGAAGTCAGCGACCTTAACCACTCGGCCACGGATGCCTCCCCCCCCCCCCCCCCATTTCGATCTGGTGAATGTTATGTTGGGTATATGGGCTCCAGACGCAGCTAGCATATTCCAGCTGTGGCCTGACTAGAGCTTTATAAGCTAATTCCCGAACCTTTGGGTTTTTGCATGGGATATTTCGCTTAATGAAGTTACGTGTTCGGGAAGCTTTGGAGGTGACTAAATTGATGTGTTTATTCCAGTTAAGATCTGAGGATATAGTGACCCCAAGATACTTTGCATCAGGAACTGTTTCCAAGACTTGGGCATGGAGTATATACTTTGATCTGAAAGGGTTTTTTGACCTTGTTATGTTCATAACTGTGCATTTTGAGGGATTGAACTCCACGTCCCACTTACATTCCAATAACTGTAATCTATTCAAGTCTTGCTGGAGGATGTTTTCTTGGGCAGAACTTTTTACAGTTAAATAGACAGCAGTGTCATCGGCGAATAATCGGACCTGTGAAATCAGATTTTCTGGCAGGTCATTTATGTAGAGTAAGAAATTAAGAGGGCCTAGGACGGAGCCCTGTGGGACTCTGGACGTTACTGGAACTTCGTCTGATGCTTCACTATTCACAAGGACGGATTGGCGCCTGCCAATCAAGAAAGACTTGATCCATAGCAACGTGGTGCCCTGAAGTTTGTACAGAAGTTTTAGATGGTTAACCTTGTCGAATGCTTTAGAGAAGTCCAGAAGGACTAAGTCCGTCTGGTGGCCTTGAATTAAATTTCGAGATAGGTCTTCTACAAGTTCGAGTAACTGAGTTTCGCATGACCTTTTCTCTCTGAACCCATGTTGTAGGTCATAGAGGATATTGTTAACCTGGGATTGCTTGGTAATATAATATTAGAGGCTATAATGTGTTCCAGTAACTTACAAAGAATACAAGTTCGGGAAATAGGCCCGTAATTTGCAGGATTGCTTTTGTAGCCCTTCTTAGATAGAGGAGTGACATTGGCCTTGGACCAGTCAGCTGGGATAGTGCCCGCGTCAAGGGACTTTGGAAGAGCTTAGTGACTGGTGGTGAGATTTATTCACTAAGATTCTTAAGAAGGATCGGCTTTAGACCATCGGGACCACATGATTTGTCTATTTTAAGGGAAGAGAGGAGTTTCTGAACACCAATTATGCCGATAGTGACCTTTGGCATTAGGGGATATTTTGGCTGGTAGTCAGTTGGTATAGAGAGTAGAGACCGCACTTTCATTTTACAGAGTTGGCCTAATTTGAGAGGTGACATAGGGGTGAATACAGACTGGAATTGACGATTGAGGATATTGGCCTTTTTTTTGTCATCAGTATGAAGTTGACCTTTTTCTAGAAGAGGAGGAATGCTGTGGGAATCCTGCTTGGCAGTTTTGGCAAGGGAGAAGAGTTTTTTGCGAGAGAAGTTTTGACCTTGTTTTTTTTTTTTTTTTGGGGGGGGGGGGGGGGGGGGAGGCATCCGGATAGTCTTGACATTCAAGGGCATAATCTATGTAGCTGTCATGGGCTTGTTTGATATTTTTCCTAACAAGATTTTTAAAATTTATGTAATGTTGTTTGACCTTTGGATTAGTGTTATTTTTGACCTTTTGGAACATCTTATTTCGTTTTTTTAATCCGGAAACTGTTTCAACACTGACTACATGTGAAGGTAATGTGTTCCACTGAACAATTATTCTGGGGAAGAATGGATTTTTTTATAATAATCAGCTGTAGCAGATGGTATCTGAAGTGCTAAATGATTTTAGTGTCTTGACTGTTTTGTGTAAGGTGTAACATATTGTTTAGGATCAACATCTCCAGTACATAAAAATAAACCATTTTGTGAAATAAAACTAATCTACTATATTGTCTTCAAAGTATTCCAATTTAAGTCTTTTATGATATTTGAGACTGTGTCCGGGGTCTTGCTATAATTGTTTGTTACAAATCATGCAGCTTGTCTTTGAATGTTCTCTTATTTATCTATATCCTTCTAATGGTAAGGATCCGATATACTAGAACAGTATTCTAAAGTTGGTCTTACAACAGCGTTATAAGCAGTTGCCCTGTAGGAACATTTGGAAGAATGAATGTACCGTTTGAAGAAACCTAAGCTCTGACTAGCATTGTTAGAAATTTTATTTACATGAGGAGGCCAAGATAAATTCGATGTTACTTCCACGCCTAAATAGGTGGCTTGACTGACAACAGACAGAGGCTGAATGTGCAAGGTGTAGACTGTATTTGAAGGCTTTCTAGACCTAGAGACACGCAATATGTGACATATGTTTCATTGAAAGACATCTTTCATTTCTGTTCTCACAATGCTAAATTGTCAAGGTCCCCTAGCAGCTGAGCTGAATCATTATGTGAATTTATAGTTCTATTAATTACTCAGTCATCTGCAAAAAAGACATACGCTGGAGGACACAGACGCAGGTAGTGAATTTATGTAAAGCTGAAACAAATGAGGTCCTAAGACTGACCCTTGAGGGGCGCCTGAAATGACAGCAGCCGAGCTGGATTTTGCCCCTTTGACCACAACTTTTTGAGTTCGATTTCCCAGAAATGCTTTTATCCAAGCCCTGATGCCATAATGGGCTAATTTTAAGAGCAGTCTGCCTCAAATATGGGTCTACTGTGAAATTATTTAATTTCTTTGTCAAGGAAGTTCGTGGTTTGCCCAAAACGACTATTTCGTGGGTATAAGAAGTCGTGGATTTCAAATGTTGATGATAAAATGAATGGGAATGTTATTTCATCCTTGAGATTTCATTTCGTAGTTTGATTCATCAATGAAATCCACTAAAATTGGTCCCCAAAAAATATTAATGATTTCACAGGATACGGAGAACGTCCGATAAAATGCACTTATACATCATATAACGATGTGTCGTATGTAAACATACCTAGCCAATCGAGCGTTGTGATCTTTGGAATGTTCAGCATTTGAGGTCAAAAGATTACATGGAAAATGGAACGCACTCGTTGTGTATAGTTTCAGCAAACAAAAGACATTTTGACTGTGAATATTAAAGGAATGAATTGCAGTTTAGTTGTTTTCATTTGCGTATGAGATACATGGGAGTTTTAAAGTATGTGCCATGTATTGGATGACATAACGTATGTTAAAAGCTTGGCTAACCGGATGTTGTGACCTCTAAAATATTCCGTTTTTGGAGACAATGCATTCCACATAATTCGATATACAATTTGTTATAATTTCATCGGAGGAAACGCATTTAGAATGTAGATATTATATCTTTAAAATAGCTTTTTAATCACCAGGAATAGGAACAAATAGTTTTTATATCTAATACAAAAAGGTTTATCAAAACTAGCTCATTGCTTCTAATAGTACTAAAGAGTCATTTCTCGATTTGATTATCGGTGGATTAAAAGTGTATTCTTTGTTGAGACTTTGAATGAATGGGTTAAGATAAACGGTCTTTACCAAAGTATGTTTATTTTTCAAATAAGTTATGAAAACAACCATGATTGATTTTATTACTTATGTTAGAAAATTGACAAAGTTGAAATAAGTATACTGATTAAACGACATCAGGATAATAAAATTGACGAAATACCCTGCCACACAGTTGAATAGTATACTGATTAAAAGAAATCAGAATACACAAAAATGACGAAATACCTCATTACAAAGCTGAAATCAGGATATAGTGAAACGACATCACAATATAACAGAAACAAGAGTGCCATGAAGGCCCTGTATCGCTCACCTGACCTATTGACCTAAAGATCATCAAGATTAACATTCTGACAAAGTTTCATGAAGATACAGTCATAAATGCGGCCTCTACAGTGTTAACAAGCTTTTCCTTTGATTTGAACTGGTGACATAGTTTTTAACCCCAGATAACCCAATATCGTACTCGTCTAAGACTTTATTGAGGATAATATTCTGACCAAGTTTCATTAAGATTGGGTCAAAATTGTGATCTCTAGAGTGTTAACAAGCTTTTCCTTTGATTTGACCTGGTGATCTAGTTTTTAACTCCAGATGACCCAATATCAAACTCATCCAAGATTTTATTGAGGATAACATTTTGACCAAGTTTCATTAAGATTGGGCCAAAATTGTGACCTCTAGAATGTTAACAAGCTTTTCCTTTGATTTGACCCGATGATCTAGTTTTTGACCCAACATGACCCAGATTTGAACTTGTCCTAAAGATCATCAAGTTTAACATTCTGACTAAGTTTCATGAAGAAACAGTCATAAATATGGCCTCTAGAGTGTTAACAAGCTTTTCCTTTTATTTGTCCTGGTGACTAGTTTTTGCCTCCACCAAACCCAAATTTGCACTTGAGCTATAGATCATCAAGATTAACATTTTGACCAAGTTTCATTAAGATTGGTCATAAATGTGGCCTCTACAGCGTAAACTAGCTTTTCCTTTGATTTGACCGGGTGACCTAGTTTTTATTTCCACATGACCTAGATTCAAACTTGACCTTAAGATCATCAATATTAACATTCTGACAAAGTTTCATGAAGATACAGTCATAAATACGGCCTCTACAGTGTTAACAAGCTTTTCCTTTGATTTGACCTGGTGACCTAGTTTGTGACTCCAGATAACCCAATATCGTACTCGTCTAAGACTTTATTGAGGATAACACTCTGATCAAGTTTCATTAAGATTGGGTCAAAATTGTGACCTCTAGAGTGTTAACAAGCTTTTCCTTTGATTTGACCTGGTGATCTAGTTTTTAACCCCAGATGATCCAATATCAAACTCTTCCAAGATTTTATTGAGGATAACATTTTGACCAAGTTTCATTAAGATTGGGCCAAAAATGTGACCTCTAGAGTGTTAACAAGCTTTTCCTTTGATTTGACCTGGTGACCTAGTTTGTGACTCCAGATAACCCAATATCGTACTCGTCTAAGACTTTATTGAGGATAACACTCTGATCAAGTTTCATTAAGATTGGGTCAAAATTGTGACCTCTAGAGTGTTAACAAGCTTTTCCTTTGATTTGACCTGGTGATCTAGTTTTTAACCCCAGATGATCCAATATCAAACTCTTCCAAGATTTTATTGAGGATAACATTTTGACCAAGTTTCATTAAGATTGGGCCAAAAATGTGACCTCTAGAGTGTTAACAAGCTTTTCCTTTGATTTGACCTGGTGACCTAGTTTTTGACCCCAGGTGACCCAAATAGCAAACTCGTCTAAGATTTTATTAAGGGTAACATTCTAATCAAGTTTCATAAGATTGGGCCAAAATTGTGACCTCTAGTGTTAACAAGCTTTTCCTTTGATTTGATTTGGTGACCTAATTTTTGACCCCAGTTTACCCAATATCAAACTCGTCCAAGATTTTATTGAGGGTGACATTCTGACCAAGTTTCATTAAGATTGGGCCAAAAATGTGACCTCTAGAGTGTTAACAGTCGAATTGTTGACGACGGACGGTCGACGGACGACGGACACAGGTCGGTCACAAAAGCTCACCTTTGAGCACTTCGTGCTCAGGTGAGCTAAAAACTGACTGCTAAAAAATTGAAACTAAAACAACTGGTTAAAACCACTGGAATCCAAGACAACAAAAGATGAAAGGTAAGGGTAGATTTCCTGGATGGACAGAACACCAAAACACAACCATAGAGCCATGCATCGCAAAGTAGGTCCACAACAAAAAGATGCTGTAACGGAAAAATACTGTAGACGGGTTGCTAAAAAATCCAACAAATACATTTTAATTATATGCAAAATACAGAAAAAAGGGGACAGGAAGGGGTAAGGGGTAGATAAAAGGGACGGATGTTGGGGGAAAGTGGAGCAAGGATGAATATTTAAAAATGAAAGTCACACTCCTTAAACGCAGTAACCCTAAAACGTAAACCACAGCAGCGCAGACATCCACATACAAAAGACAAACACAACTAACATACACACAAGTAAGAAAAAACAACACCGAGGGGCACCGCCAAAGACAAAAAATCACGCACGCACGCATGCACAAACAGACAAGCAGGAAAAAAACAACAGTCGGGCAGCGCCTACGAACGGCCGGCGGCCAAATTTATGTTGGGCACGATAACTTTGCTCATAGTAAAAGGAGAGGGGGTACAAATGCAAGGGAGCGAAAATGCAGACGGAGCGATGGGGTTGTGAGGAAAAAGAGGAAAGATACGCCAACAACAAAGGAGACAACATACGCAACACAAAATACGAGACAGACAGAAAACATGTTGAAAATAGGGGCACCGCCTTGGAACGGTCAATAACCTATATAAAGGAAACTGTTGGTTTAAACGCGTTTAGGGCATGTCAACCTGGCATTTGCCCTATTTTCAACAAGTTAGACAAGACAATGTTGATAAAATCACTCCCCACTGAGAAAGGCTCTAACATAGTGACAGAATACCAGATCATATCAAGTTAAACATAAAATAAAGGTCAATCTAAGGTATAATTACACCAATGTACTCATCAACTTGTCTGAAGTCAGAGCACTAAGAGCCTTACTTTTAAGGGCACGACTAAGCAAGCTGCAAGACAACATTCCACTCCCTCCGTCCGTTTGTTATAGGAATTAGGAGAAAAACACCAAGGAGTATTACACTTTATTAGTCATCGCACCATCAAATAGGAAAGCGTAGCGATCAAATGTAGAGGGGTCAGTCATCAAACATACACCGTGCTTAACGATTTTCGCATTGCATCCTCTTTTGATATTTTTTTAAAAACACTTTACAAATATTTGATTAAATAAGCATTATGTTTAGTTTTCCGAATTTTATAAATTACATCTCCATAGTATACTGGGTGTGTAAGACCAAGTTTTAAAAGTGTTTTAAGGTTAGTTTTGTATTTCTTTAAAAGTTCGGACGATCTGTAATAATTTAGCAAAAGCCTTCCGTAGTTTATGATATCGGTAACCCTGTTGTAATAATGTTTTGCTGATATGAAGATTTCTATCATTAAAATCCTCTAACTTTGAGCAAGGTCTTGCAAAACGCATACGTTGTGAAATATAAACACCGTATGTAGTCGCTCGAGGGACATCTCCATCAAGGTGGGGGAAGTTGACAATTTCAAAGTTAAAATCTTTTTTTTTTTTTAAACAAAACACAAACGAAATAGCCCAATGCAAAGTTGAAATTAAGATTCTTCTAATATGAACCTATACTCGCATTGTAATTTTCACAAAATACAAATGTATTCAACTGTACGGAGTACCGTCATATCAACTGTAACTGCTAAATAATAATGAAATGTGATCTTCTGGTAAATATTGATAAATATTTCAAACATTAGTATAATACAAAAATGTATACAATACATTTGTTTTATGGCGCCATGATATGATCACAATAACAGTTACTAACGTTAAAAGGGTCATGCCTCCAGACGCACATCACAATATCATGTTTAAAATATAATACAAAGCCCTGATCGGAGATTATAAGCTAACTTTCAGATTTTGACTGCATGTGTAACGCAGTATTGAGCACTTTTTCATATTCTACGGGCTACGCAAGTAGTTTCTTATATCGAAAAGAAATGACATAAATCTAGAGGCGTGTCCCAAGGGTAAATGAAGTGTAAAAAAGGTATTCTTTTAGGTTGGTCTGATATCATGTTATAGTCAGTAGCTGTTCGCTGTACAAGTGTTCCCTCTGAAAGACGAAGCAGTACGCTACTCGCCAAGTAACGGTCTTCTTCGCACATGACAATTACCTGTAAAAGGAAGGAGATAAATATCTGCAATTTACTACTTGGAAATCTGATAAATCAACGGAACCGTGAGTCGATAAAAGGAAACTGGATTGGAATTTGAAGGAAGTTTAATCCTATGTTAATTTGACATTTGTTTTATCGACTTCCTCGGTCGTCAAGTAATTGAAAAATGATGACTATAGTCTCTTACATAAATTCTAATTTTTCTTCCATCATTCTTATTTGGGTACTCAAGGAATAAAGCATAGTTACACATTTTCTTGGAAGCAAACATTGGTTAACAAAGATATCACTAGTCTTAACGTGTTATCGCAAATGGCAGTATGGTATGTGTTTCGGAAAAAAAGCAAAAATAAACCCACGGCGAGAACGTCGTTCCATAATTTAAACACAGTTACACAGACACATGAGTAGACAGAGACAATATGATTCAATCGCTAGACTAAATGTTTAATCACAAATCAAACAAGATGGTGGTATGATTTACGTTTCAAAAAACAAAACAAAAATTAATGGCGAGTACGTCCTTCCATACTTTAAACAAATACATTGTCTTTGAAGTAAACACGAGTAAACATGAGTGACCAAAAGAGATGCCATCACTAGACTTAGTTTGATCACAAAATGGCAATATCCAGACAAATAAAACATGGCGAGTATGTCGATCCATAATTTAAACACGGAACACGGATACACATTTTTTTTGGAAGTACACATAGTAAATCTGAGACATTATGATGTTGTCTCTAGCTAACATATACATTTTTATATCAGGCAGTTGACTGACATTCATTTCGTACTGACAGATGAAATTTGGGAAAAAAATGAAAAAATGACACTTTGTGTAATACAATGAATACGGTCAAAATTTAAAAAAAATTAATAAAAAAGAGTGTGTGATAACTATTTGGAAGAAATCCATGTATTAACAGATATGCTAGAGACCTGTTTAACCGGAAAAAGTAAAGCTAGACTTCTGCATATGACTTACAAGAAAAATACAACAACAATAACAACAAAACAAGTGTTCACAGAAGGTACTACATGGTGATAACTATTGTATGGCTATAGTATACTGTTCGCGTAAAGTTACGAGAGACCGTGGTTCATTCTGAATGATTCGACGTCGGCCCGAGATTCGAGTCTGTGGACAGATTGACTGTTTGTTTTTTACCGTTATAACGCCATCCTGTGTCCATACACCGCTTACAGACCTGTTTTTCAGCCATAAACGAGCTTGCGAAAACAGATCGGTGCGTGTCCTCGTGAGATTTTCGTTAATGAAAACTCTCCTGTAGCCGACATCTTTCAGTTTGGTTCTAAGTTTATAAACATTGTACCGACTTCGGTATGAGACAAACTTGACTATGATATCCCTCGGACGACTCGAAGACTGAGGTGCAGATTTCTGTCTGGGTCTACCCAGTCTGTGGCAACGATCGATGCCCTCCAGGGATACCTCGGCTTCAATTTTAGAAAATAAATCGAGGACAATTTCGTCAGTAGATTCGCTTTCGCCCTCAGGAACTCCGGTAATTCTCAAACAGTTTCGTCTGGAATACTGATTCGCCCGGTCTTGGTCAACAGACAAAGAATCAATTTTCCGCTCGAGGTGCACTACTTTTTCTTCTAGAGTGTGTACTTTTTCTCGAAGGGTTGAATTTTCGAGTTCCTGGGAAGAAACCTTTTCCTCGACGCCCTTCAGAACACCCGAAACGATGCTTCCAATCATAGACGAAATTTGGTTTTCAAACGACGATTTCAGAACTTCGCCGATCTGTGATATATGCTCAGGACTAAGCTGAATAATATTTTCATTATCACCAGTTTCACTATCGACAGAAAATGTGCGTGACATTTTTAAGTCTGCCTGGTCCAGTTCTTATCGCTGCAGGTTGGAGTATCTTTCGGCATGATGGACATGTAACGTTATTTATTACCTGTAGTATAGATTTGTCACCGTTTTGCGTGGGTGGCTTACCGGTCAGCTGATTTCAGTACTGAAGTTTATATATTGTTACAGGTATGTTAAGCCATCCGTAACACAGGTAAAGCTATGTCAAAAAAAGTATTCATAAAAGTCAGACCTGATTGAAACACTCCTCTAAAATGTTCCAATCATACTGCCGTACACATAGCTCAGAAGAGAAAGTTCCAGTGAAGCAATGCCGTATAAAATCAATTAGCACAAATCCTAATTCAAGTCCAAATTACAAAATTAACGTCCGAGAATTCAAACACGGCTAGTCCGCCATCACTGACCGGAAGTCCCGATATTGATTATATCTAATAAAGTTTTTCCTAATTTTATTTTCTCAAAAGGCACAGAAGATATTAATTTTTGTTTGTAACAACTTAGAAGACATACAGATCAAATTTATACAAAGTAGTGCACCTAAACATTAGATTTACTTGCGAGATACGTAATACACACACGTAGAGGGAAGTAGTCACAATACTAGTTACGGTTTATAAAGGTAGCAGGGTACACTTAGATGCAAAACTTTTGGGCACGGACGGTCTTACATGTAGCGAGTCGCAATATTGCACTTCCCTTATGAGCAGAATCAGGGTGGCCATTTTATAAATTGCGTGCAATTTTTGCACTTTTAATTAATGGCAAGATCAGGATTCTCATACAAGAATAAAGAAAGCTATCAAAACGAAAGTTTTACACCATCCATGAAAAATAGCATGCCAAAATCATCAATTCTGCACTTTTTGAACAGCCTGCAATGATCCCGCTGCAAGAACAATGTCCAATTTTATTGCATTTCTCAATTTAATAGTCCTTCCTGAACGTCAGGATATAAACGGAATGGGGGCCCATCCAGCTCGTTTTTTCACAAAATAGCGAAAATGTTCCAGAGTATCAATCAACAAGCACAGAACCCTTCCGTGATTTGAATTTTTCCGCGAAAAGGTGAATTTTACATGTATCGGCTGTATAAATGTTCTAAAGAATTAATAATCATTATCGCTCACCTTAATTTACAGACATTCAAAATCACTAAGTTCTATTTATAACAAATATTGACGGGGGGCCAAAATTCGAAGTGTACCCTGCTACCTAAAGTATGCGATAATAGAGTAATAGTGAATAAAGTCTAATACAACCCGCAAAGAAGGTAAAACAGAGTATAACGTTCATTTAAGAAATGAAACGATTTTTTCGGTGTTCATGCGAAATTCGCTGGCGCGATTCATGGATTTGACTATCCTATTCTGTCGTTCATTTCGCATGAACACCGAAAAAAATAGGATCGGCAAATCTATGAATCGCGCTAGCGATTCATGTTTAATTTGCCGATCCTATTCTGTCGTTCATTTCGCATGAACACCGAAAAATATAGTTTCATTTCTTATATTTACATTATATTTCCTTTCTATTTGTAAACTATATAATATTATAATTGCATATAATTTGTAGCATTTAACATTAAAATCAGCTTCCCGGCCATTCTGTTCACCAGACGGAACAACTGCGACGTCATCTAAGGAACGTTGTCCCTGACTATACGCGGACGTCGTCAAAACAGCGGTCGGTTATCACTAAGCAGCGATGACGTAACTTTCGCGCCTTTCCTTTTGCTGTTCATACGAAATGAACGTCAAAAATTTCAATGGAAAAGAATAGGGCGAATGTATATATTTATAGGTGTGCCTCCATGCCTTAGAAGTGAATTTCTGTCATGAAAGGAAGTAACACAATTAAATAAAATATAGATTGAATATGTCTGGCACGGAAAATTCCAGACAAATTTATCTTAAACAAAAATGTAAATTCATACAATATTTAAAAGACTAGAAACTAAAAGATTAGAACATAATACTGAATTGATGACAGAAAGTTAGACGGCAAAAAGTTAATACATTAAATAGATAAAAACAATAACATATAAATTAGAAAAAACCCTGGACGGTGGTGGGGTAGAAAAAGTTAAAATAGAAAAACTTCTCTTAAATTTGCATAACCTGGAATTCTTTGATCTGAGAAAGGGGCTAATTAACAATAAACGAAAAGGTATTTATCTACCGGTAAGTAGTAATATGCGGAAAGAGCGAAATGGCGCCCAACTCTTCATCCAGGGTAGTCTTGCATTCGATGTAACATGTTAATAACAAGTAGTAGTATTGCAAATATAAATAGCTTTATATGTTTCACTAAATAAAGTGTGTCTTTTATATCTGTGCCTCAAGTCCTTAGAAGTTAGTTTCTGTCATGAAAGGAAGTAACACAATCAACCAACCAAAAAGGCAGGGAGGCGACAAATTGAGACGGCATATCCAGGCAGTTTCAAAACAAAAATTAAACATATCACAATGCGTCTGACCTGTTGTTACAAACATTAAACTCTTAACTATTGATATATGTCACGAACAAGATCAGTACATCACAATACTAAACCTGAATGCAAATATACATGTTTAAATAAAAAGTGGAACATTCAATTCTCTAGAAGTAACAATAATTAACAGAGAACACACCCAAATGTTCTCAATTTAAAGTTCAACGATATATGTGATATCTAATAATACTAATAGACACAGAAACATCACGTCTAAAATAAGTAAAATTTACAAACATTATAAATGGGAAATATTCAGAACAATGAATGTCATTACTGATGTCAAAACGGTTACCCAAGACTAAATTGACGCCTTCAATATGGAGAAAATTACTTGAGATGGTGAACAATAAAAAATATAGTTAACATATAAAGTTATATACATAGTTAAACTCTTGCAACCATGTCAAATACGTAATAATGCCGGATAAGGAAATATTTACATGCAAAAGTGTTAAAGACAGTACATGACAATTATAAAAAGCATGAAAGTATTATTTGAGCATTCGGAAAAAGTACAAAACAAAATACTAAGCGATTTATCATTATTATTCAATATTAATTATATAGTAAATATTACACCGTACAATAATATTGTAAGGGGTAACAAGTAACGCTAACTTACAACTTTGATATAAATTTGGAGATTTATGGCCACTTCAGGTTTGGACAGGGAATGCCGGAGCAACTGTCCAAACGCAGTCGGCCGAGAGAAGAACCAGCGAGCCTAGTAGAACAGGGAGTGTTGCCTATCGAAGCAACTGTCCATAAAAAACGACCGAATCTGCAGTAGTACGACAGGGAATGGCGAAGCAACGGTCGGAACTTGCAGTAGGCAAATAAGGAAATGGCAGATCCTGTTGCGAATAAGGCAAGCTATTATTGTAATCTGCTAGCAAACACGCAACTTGACATGAAACCAGTCAAGTCAAAAACTTTGCAAGTGCAACAATAAACTACGTAACTAGGCAAATATGGCAAGCGCTAAAGTAAACTCAGCAAGCAAGGATTGCCAGATCACTTGATCTCTTGGGCAAAACCTAGAAACGCAAACAGAATTGCAGACTTACTGATTTATTCTTATACTGTTACGAACGAGATTTCATGCTTAGTTTATCCACTGAGACACAATTTGAAATTATTGAAGCTTTGAATGGAACCTCAAGGTATCTTGATGATATTTTAAATATGGACAACCAATATTTTTCAGAAATGATGAAACATATTTACTCAAAAGAGTTACAGCTTAATCAGGCTAATACTTCAGATTTAGAAGCGTCACGTTTGGATAAAACAAAACCAAAACAAAAACAATTGTGAATAATAACTTGGAAACGAAAATATTTGATAAAAGGGACGATTTTAATTTTGAAATTGTCAACTTGCCCCACCTTGATGGATATGTCCCTCGAGCAACATCATACGGTGTCTATATTTCACAAGTTATACGTTTTGCAAGAGCTTGGTCAAAGATAGAGAATTTTAATGATAGAAGTCTTCATATCACCAAGAAATTATTACAACAGGGTTACCGTTATCATAAGCTACGGAAAGCTTTCAGTAAATTTTACCACAGATCGTCGGAACTGTTAGAAAAATACAAAACCAGCCTAAAAACACTTTTAAAACTTGGACTTACACACCCGGGATACTATGGAGATGTAGTTGATAAAATTTGGACAATTAAACGTAGTCCTTATTTTAATCAAATATTAGTAAATGGGTTAAAAAGTTTATCAAAAGAAGCGATGCGAAAATCGTGAAGCACAGTGCATGTTTAGTGATTGACCCCTCTACTGTTAATCGCTACGCTTTCCTATTTGATGGTGCGATGACTAATAAAGTGTAAGACTCCATGATGCTTTTCTCCTAAATCCTACATACAACGAACGGAGGGAGTTAAATTTTGTCTTACAGTTTTCTTTGTCGTGCCCTTAAAAGTTAGGCTCTTGATGCTCTGACTTCAGACAAGTTGTTGAATTCATTGGTGTAATTATACCTTAGATTTACCTTAATTTTATGTTTAACTTAATTAATCCCGTATTTTTGCGCTAATATTAGAGCCTTTCTCAATCAGCGGGGATTTTATTTACATTGTGTTATCTAACTTGTTGAAAATAGGGTAAGTGCGAGGTTGGCATGCCCTAAAGGCGTTGAAACCACCAGTTTCCTTTATACAGGTTACTGACCGTTCCAAGGCGGTGCCCCTATTTTTTTAACTGGTTTTCTGTCTGTCTTGTATTGTTTGTTGCGTATGTTGTCTTGTTTGTTGTAACTCCTAACTCCACGTATCGCCTCCTGCCCCTTCCCCTTGCATTTTCTCTCCGTTTTGCATCCCCCTCCCCTTTACTTTGAGTTAGTTTTCATGGCTCCCCTTTATTTTGGCTACCGGATTCCTAATGCGGTACACGATTGATTTTTCCTGCTTATAGGGGTGCGTTTGTGTGCTTGTGAGTCTAAAGCGGTGCCCTACTGTGTTCTTGTATCTTAATTGTCTGTTTTTCTATGTTAGTTAGTTGGGTGTGATTGTTTGTTTATCTTTGGTATATGAATGTCTGCGCTATTGTTGTTTACGTTGTAGTGAATATCTGTGATTAAGGAACGTAGTATTCCCTTTGTATATCTATCCTTGTTCTACTTTCCCCTTTAACTTCCTTCCTCCCCCACCCCCACCCCCACCCCCTTTTTACCCCTTACCACTTCCCCCCACCCTCTATCTATATTTGGCATAAATTTATATGTACTTGTTAGATTTTTAAAACAACCCGTCTGTAATATTTTTCTATTACGGCTTCTTTTTGTTGTGGGCCTACTTTGCAAATGCGTGGCTCTGAGACTATGTTTTAGTGCTCTGTGCTTCCGAGAAATCTACCCTTACCTTTTATCTTTTACAGATAAAAATATATCTAACCACGATTTAAATTACGCCGTGTATAATTACTATAATTACACCGGTCGTAAATGTCCCTAAATCGACGGGAATGAGACCGGCCTCAACATCGATATAGGAGAAAATACGACAGGCAGATACAATACAAGACCAAATAATGAAATAATTTTTTGAACAAGCAATAAAGGTTAATGGCTCGCGTGTTCAACCCTCGGCCGACCGAATTTTTCCGGAAATGACATTTAATAAGATGAAGTGTTACAAATAAATATATAAACGATTTTGTTACCAGCCTAAAGTCTTATTTCTACACAATTTCTCAAAGACTGTTATGAACAGTTAAATCACATGAGAAGGTGTTTATCAGTTGTAGAGTCTTTATGCAAAATGCACATCACGAAGAATTCAGAATGACATGAAAGGGAATTCCTATAGTTTTTTATGCGCATCTTTCTGCGCAGCCGACACTTTCTATGGAAAACTGAAATGAAGTCAACATTTGTTGAAACATGTGACAGACAATCTTAAATATGAGGAATCTGGAATGAAATAACATTTTTGATAAGTTTTATCAGTAATCAAATGTTGATACTGGTTTATGTTGTATTGACAAGTATCATGCCTGACAGGTATCTTGCTATTTTTTTGGTTGTGTTTTCACATCGCATTTTAGTACAAAAACAGTGTTGTTCATATAATGTAAGATAATTGACTTAGTACTGATAAAACAATATCACCTTTCATATTATTTAGTATTCAATTATAGAAAGTATTAATAATTTTTAAACATTTTTTTTTAACTTCTAGCAGACATACATGTAATCAATTTGGCCAGGTTCGCGCCATTTTCCGTCCGAACAGGTGTTGTATTCTAGTGGTCTTAACATACAATTAAGCCTGGTGACCCATACATTTTTAGCCATTTTTATGCTCACAATACAATTCTCTATACACAAGAAAAACAGGAAAAAATTCTATGAAAGAGTTTTTGCAAAATTTAAAAAGATATTCTTCACTATGGGTATTTTTCATTGAAAAAAGGTCACAAAAGTGAATATGATACAATATTTATTTTTTATTTGAACCAATTATTGTAAGGATAGAGTATTACAAATATGACTATGATATCAAATAAATATATAATAAAATCTGTAAAAAGAAAAAAACCTTATTGTGCTGTCTTGATGTATATTTTGGTTGGTATTTATAAAAAAGCAGAAAATTATGAAAATGTTGAAAAATCGCTGGCAGTTTCAGCAACAGTGGGTGTGTTCAAAACAATTTTTCACAAAAACAAGCCTGGTGACCCATTGTTTTTATTTGTTCATTGTTTTCAGCACAAATTTTCATATATGTGAATTTAAAAAAATTCTATGAAAGGAAACAACTGTAGGAATTCTTTTTAAGTGCAAGTAAAATCAAAGTAATCCCAGCAGTAGCCCCGTCTCTGCAGTACAATGACTTGGAATGTTGGGTTTGGGAGCGAAAGTTATCATGAAAGGAAGGTTTCAGGATCGTAGAGTGGAGATATTTCTCTGTATGGATAGAACCCCAGAGAACGTTAGATGTCGTCTTAAGTTGGTGTAGTTTTCTGGACCAAACAATCCCATGGTTTGCCAAATTCTGTATAAGGGTCATGCACCTGAACATTGGTGGGCCTCAGATGGGTACTTAGTAGTGTAGACAGCTTCATATACTTGAAATGCATGTGTCCAGGTCAAAATATTATTAATCTGTATAAGGGCTGCCTTGTACAAGGTCTTTATGGTTGCGTTTTGAGTTTTCTTTATGGCTGTTGTTTCGGACATTGAGTGGTCAGCAAAGTATAATTCAGAAAGTTTTATAAATTTCCTACTTAGGATTTCGTTACGAAGGGATTTACTTAACATAGGATATGCAGAAGAAAATGTTCCCAGATCTACATGGTCTTTGCTTTCGTCAGTATCCACGGCAGTAGTTAGAGCCATAAAGGGAGGAAATTAAAACAATAGTTTCAATAAAACGTCGTAGTATGTTCAGCAATATTAATACCTTTGACAAATGTTAAAGAAAGTAATTATCAGAAACAGGATTTAACAAGAAATCAATGTGTTTTATGTTCATAACAGAAAATGTGACGGCCGCATTTTAAACAAAAGCAGTATGAGCCTCTAAGACCTGATTAGATTTATGAGCTCTCTGTTCAAAATATATAAAGATAAAAGGCTTATTAGACCCACGTGAAATTTGATGATCGAGCCGATTTCCAATTCCAGATTTATTTCAATCACACACAATCACACACCCAATCGACTGTCAATGTCTGATGGACTGCACACTTTCTAAACTAAAGTTTTTAAAATGTGTAACCTGTAAATGTAATTAGATTGTTATGTACCCTCATTAATACATTTTACTTGAACATAACAGTAAATGGTTACAGGAACTGTTCAGCAAATAAAAGGGCTCCTCTGACTGAAATACTAGCGCGGCAAACCCATTGCAGGATCCACATGGACACCGTCTCCAGCTACAAAGTCAGAAACAATTTTTTTTTTATTAAAGTTATTTCTGGAATGGGACCGGAAAATTAGATTTGGGTTGTTTGAACATCCACCACGTAGAAGGTGATTAGTAGCATCAGCATTCTGGTTGATAACTGGAAGGTTTTGCCTCTACAAGATCTCTGAAATTATAACAAAAACACAGGCTTTTGTGAGAATGGCCTCTGCCAGGGCAGTAATGTGCTGTGCCACTGCGCTTGGAGAAAGTCACTGATTTCATATATCATTGCTGCTTATATCTGTAAAAGTAACAGCAACACTTAAATCCGTTATTAAAGACAATCGAACCACAGAGCTTTATGGTGAGCTGGATAAGCCACCGTTGAACCTCCTGTACCATGCCAGAAAATATGAATTCTATTAGTATCTAAATTTAGATTATTCAAGCCATTTTGGAAGCACCATTCTTGTAACATTCTCGTAAAGGAATGCCCAATAATCTAAAATTGCCAACTATGATACAGTTGTAAATGACGAATGTATGACCTAAACTTCCTGAAAGACAAAATTCCTCTCGTTCAATTTGATTCAGTCGACATATCACTAATTTGATTTTGAAACAATAGACAAATATGAATTAAAATATCATGCGAGTATTAACAATTTAAAACGGGATGAACAGAAAATTGGGATAAAGTTCTTAAAAAATAAAGGAGCAATTTTGTCAGCCTTGATCTAATTGAGCACGTACAAGACATAAATTCGTCTATATTTTTCAAATTGTTAAAAAAAAACGTTGGCACCACTTGATCTGATAAAGCACTGCCAGTGTGATGACGCTCCCGTTATGCGTGTCGCCTTAGTAAAGGGATTCATGCCTAGGTGCCTCTGATGAGTCAATGCTTAAATTTACATAATGAAATCTATTATGGAAAGCATTACAAATATAATGATAATTAAGTAAATGCATCTTAGTACCCATAATCCGAAAATCGATCCGGTTAATAAACAATCGCTTACGCAGTGACCTCCCCTTTTCAAGTTTAAAATCAATCGCAAAAAGTAATAGATCTAATCTTTGTTCAATTGAAATGTAGATATACACTTTCTCAAACCCTAGTATCAAGATTATTCATTTTATACATATTTCATTTACTGTATTAATATATTACAACTTTCGTTTTAGTAGTATTTTACATTGAAAAAAAAGTTCTAGTTTCATTTTCTTAGTATGGTGAACAGTGCAGTTTAGGTTATTTCCATGAATGGAATGGCTACCAGTAAAATGTTTGGTAGATCACAAATTGATGCATCTGATGCGTTACATGAATTTTCATGCTCTCCATGTTCGGAAGATGGCAAAAAC
Organism: Mercenaria mercenaria; assembly: GCF_021730395.1. Taxonomy (NCBI): domain Eukaryota; kingdom Metazoa; phylum Mollusca; class Bivalvia; order Venerida; family Veneridae; genus Mercenaria; species Mercenaria mercenaria. The sequence continues at coordinate 9,813,606 of NC_069375.1, read as the reverse complement.
TCGGAGGCATGGTATCATTGCAGCATATGTCAGGCGTTTTATTGCCAAAGATGTGTTGATGTTCACAACAAGTTTACAAAGAATCACAGTGTCAGTGACAAAACTTCGGATACATTCGGACAAGAATTCGGAAAATCGGCGAAACAAAATTCCAACGATTTGCCAACAGATGTATGCGAGGAACACCATGGGGAGGTGGTGAAAATGTTTTGCGGACACCATAATCATGTGTGCTGTACCGTTTGTATCGCTGTGAAACACAGGTAATTATTCATCTTACACTGTTAACTTAAATCTAGAAAAAGAAAAGATCCGAACACATTAGTCATGGTCTTTATAAGTTGCTTCCCGTAAATTAGTTGATGAAAATGAGAACAATTCTAAATGTTGCATTATAACTGTGAACAAAAATTGCTGGTCAGTGAAAAGCAGCTCTGTTTTTATATTATTACAAGATATGCATGAAAGTTTTGATTGAAATGCTAGAAAATCGATAGATTTACAAGTGCGAGAATTTTGTGAGAATATCATCAAAGTGTAGTTTCCCTATTTAAGCCGTTTTTTTCCTTGAAAGTTTGAAAAACGAAGACGTAATTAAATTAGACTTTGATTCAGATCTTAACACGTACGTCGGTGCGTTTCATGAAAGTTTGATATCACTGAACAAAGTATGTCCTTTATGTAGTGTTAGCTAGTTTAAGTGAGGAAAGAAATAATCAGTATTTGTGAATACGAGATAAGCGGGTAAGAAATTGTCTGGCTTTTAATAATTTACGATCAGATTGTGATTCGTCACACGTAAATGGACTATTCCGTGTTTCTTAAAATACAATATTTCCCTTTAAGACTGAATATATTTTTCGCGTTTAACGGATTTAGTATTTATCACCAGTAAAAATGAACTGTAAATTTTCCAAGGTAGCACAAAACACATTACATGAATATATGCCAAGAAATAAATGCACGATTTCTTTTAATTATGATGTATTTTTAAGAATCACTGTTTAACATTACGTTCTTTCAGAAATAACGGCACACAAATCTTCTGTGCAAAATTCAAACCGGCACCTCGCATTAAAGAATAATATCAAAACGTTTTCAAAACCTTGCAGGCCTTTGCAACATAGATAAGCTAAGAAAGGACAGATAATTCACGTGTCCTTTATGTAGCGTTCAGATGGTTAATGTGCTAATGCATTGTTTTCACATTGAACATTCCATCAACAATAGATGTATTTTTTCAAATATCAAATGGTTTAATAATTAATTTACAATATTCTTTTAACGAATATTCTGTTTTAATAGACAATTATTAAATGTTGTTAATTAACTTGAATTTAAAAGGTGTTTCATATTAAAGGGCAATAATATGATTTATTTTGCATTTAACCACTCTTCAGTGAAATGTACCAGTGATACTTTAATGAAATGTTATGGTTTTTTGAGTCGGCTAAAGGCTGAAAGCCTTTTGACGAGTCCTTGCTATCCAACGATTTTCTAAATGGACCAAATAACACAGTGAAGGGATGTAGTTCCATTAGAGTTCTCAAACTTCAAACAGTTCACTGCATGAATGAAGTTAAGTTGTGTCAATTCCCTTTGCTATGACCAATATACGATGTAATCTGTCATATTTATGACTTGTAATTGTGCAATTCTCGAATGTATCTCATTAAGCATAAATGTGCATTTTAAGAATTGCGCAGGCTTACAAAGCTTGGGTATCATCCAGCGAAAGACAAAAAATAGTTCCAGCAGGGCTCCAGATAAGATGCGTATTAGCGTAAATTACGTATAGAAATAATGCAAATACGCATGTCTAGTAATTTCTAAGCGTATAAAAACGTATATAAAATTACAGAAACGCACACAATGCTTTTTTAAAAACAAAATCTGAATCGTCTGGAAGCGTTAGGTAACATAGCCGATCAGCCTTAATTCTCCCACATTGAACGTAAACACGCATCGTATGATTTCTATAAACTTTGCGTGGGTTGAATTTTGCAGTCAGTAAACGGATAAATTATCGGAAGAAGAAGCTCTTACTGGTTTGTTTAGTTACTACTGATATTAAAAATGATTTTAATTCTTATTTTTCGAGAAATAAACAAATCGGCGAAACATTAAATTGTATTTTCTTGTAGTTTTTGAAATCGAAAGTAGATCGTCTATGTCTGGCGAAACGAAACAACTTTTTTTATGAAAAGATTTAAATAAGAGGTAATTTAACCGTAAACTTCAATGTCAGATACTGCCAATTGCTGCTAAAAGTCTTCGTATCATCACAATTTATAAAATATATTGTTCAAACTGGAGAAAAGTGTAATCGTATCCGGATATATAATATTTTGGGTAAATATCGAGCTGTGTTATGAAATTTTAAGAAAAAAAACTAAAAACAAACTGAAACTGGTAGACTATACTGTCAGTACATCAATCATTAGCCGACTCAGGCCATTCAGGCCTTTGATTTGTAAATGTAAAGGCGGAATTTTCTTATTATTCCAGCGCAAACTACAATGTTATTCCACAGGCATATAATCATAGTGTCTGTTTTATTAGAAGTAATATGATTTTAGTCTGGGTGCTTATTTTGAAGTCCATAAAACACGAAAACACGAAATCAGTTATAAAAAACATAAGAGAAAGGTATCCTCTGCAATAAGTATAAGCGAGTTAAAAGTGGCCGATTAGAATTTTTTAAGGGCATTTAACAAACTAATGATAGATTTATATGTCATCTTACACGAATGAATGAATCTAAATATCAAAACTCTTTACAAAATTCATCCATTACATATTGCAGGTCATGCGATGGAGTAGAATACATTCCAAATATTGCAAGTGGATTGATTAAGAGTCAGGAAAAGGATAATATCAAAATTTCTCTTCAAAAAGTAAAGGCCGATCTGAAAAACCTGAAATCCAAAGTGGAGAATGACATAAAACGCTTAGATAAGCAGCGGGATGATATCATTGATAACATACAAGAGTTTAAGAAACGTATTATCGCTAGAGTCGAAGAATTGGAGAGAAAGTCATTACACGAGTTAGAGTCTAAACACAAAGAGCTAACAGAGAACATAAACGCATACAACAAGCAGATTGGTGGCCTTCTGAAAGTTATTGATGTACGACTGCACAAACTCACACATGCTAAGGACGACAATAAAGCCCAGACCTTTGTTGACGTGAAGAATGGAGAGAAAGAGTTATCGGAAGGAAATGATCTCGCGAAACAAACTGCGAGAGATGCGAAATCCATGGCATTTAAGATGAATACAGACATTGAGGAGTACCTAAGTAAGAATCAATCCCTTGGGACCCTACAAGGTAAGCTTATGATGAAATTATACATGCTTATGTGTAATTACAGTTTCCCTATTCATGTAGAGGTTAACTGTTTACGTGTCAAAGACATCCTGTTTGAAAATCATAAATATATACGTGTCAAAGACATCATGTCAAAGACATCCTGTTTGAAAATCATAAATATATACGTGTCAAAGACATCCTGTTTGAAAATCATAGATATACGAGGGGAACTAAGAAAGTACCTATATTTGAACCATGTTTAATGTGAGACATATACACATCCACATGATATATCTGAAAGTGGTGTGTTAACATCGGACATGTTATTTAAAAATTAGAGCTTTTCTCTGTGGCTATCAAGTTAACATTGACATCAGTTGCATTAAAAATCCTTCATCTCTGAAAACAGATAAAATTACATGAGAATATTTTAAGGTAGTTCTGCACGTTTTGACCGAAATTGTTTCTACAATGTAGAATTTGATTAAACTCTGATTTTTCAAAACTTCAGAATATACCTAGAAAAGTCAGCAAATAAAAAAGATAGGGGCGTGTGTTTGATTTTTTGCTAGACTGATTTGAAAAATAGGGACCTCACGCGATACTTCATAACGGGAGTCTATGGGAAAATTATAACATTCATAACATTTTCGTGTATAGAAATTTTTCTACAATGTAGATTTTGATGAAACTTCTCACAATTGTAAATAAAGACATGGCCTATGATTTGATGAAATAAAATGTATAGGTCCATGTGCTTATTTTTGAGATATTTGACCATGATTAAAGTAAACCGGGCATTTCACGCTAATTTTAAGACATTATTTTGAATTATTTGACGAGTGATATGTTTTAATATCATATTTCGACTTTAGAAATATAGCAACAGAACCACTGTAATAAATTTACTCACAGGTTGCGATTAATCCATAAAATGATTTTCATTTCCGTACGCAAAATCCAGTCTTTATCCTACGTTTTCCGGAAAAATGACGTTACGCCATCACTTCCGGTTTATCAAACGTGCAGAAAAACCTTAATCTAAACAAAGTGATGCGAATAATTATAAATATTAATAAATAGTCTCTGACAATTTGAAAAAGCCATGGTTTCACTACATTTACAAGTACCTTACTTAAAGTATCACAAGATGCTAAAAAGAAAATTGGAGGGATGTGTTTAGCTGAACGTGAACATTTAGGATCGTTTAGTGTCCGTCGTCTGTCCGTCGTCCACAATTTCTTCGAAGAACCGCAGGTCCGATTTTATTATAACTTTACAGCAATGTTCTTTGATTAACCATTTAAAATATTTTTGAAGCTGTTGTGATTTGTTGAAAAAACAGGACGAGTGATATGTTTTAATATCATATTTCGACTTTAGAAATATAGCAACAGAACCACTGTAATAAATTTACTCACAGGTTGCGATTAATCCATAAAATGATTTTCATTTCCGTACGCAAAATCCAGTCTTTATCCTACGTTTTCCGGAAAAATGACGTTACGCCATCACTTCCGGTTTATCAAACGTGCAGAAAAACCTTAATCTAAACAAAGTGATGCGAATAATTATAAATATTAATAAATAGTCTCTGACAATTTGAAAAAGCCATGGTTTCACTACATTTACAAGTACCTTACTTAAAGTATCACAAGATGCTAAAAAGAAAATTGGAGGGATGTGTTTAGCTGAACGTGAACATTTAGGATCGTTTAGTGTCCGTCGTCTGTCCGTCGTCCACAATTTCTTCGAAGAACCGCAGGTCCGATTTTATTATAACTTTACAGCAATGTTCTTTGATTAACCATTTAAAATATTTTTGAAGCTGTTGTGATTTGTTGAAAAAACAGGACATCAGGGCTTGGGCTAGTTATCTACGTATGGTTTTATAGGAAACTTTGAATTTTGTCCTGAAACACGCTGGCCAGTTTGTGAAATAATTTGACACAAATGTTGCTTAGATTACCTTCCAAATTCTTTCATGTTGTGCATAACATGGCCACAAGGAAGCGGGTCTATTGCTCTGTGTGTGGCTATATGGAACATTATAAAAATCTGGTTCTTTGTAATCGTTTGCCTCATTTTAAAATAATTTCACACAATAAGTGGGTGACCTTTTTTCAAATCCATTCAGATGAATTTTCTTTATCAAAAAAATATTGCCGCAGGGTGGTGGGGTAGCTTTTACTTATATGGCTATAGTGGTCACTGTGCTTGATTTTAAAATCAACTGAGACAAATGTTCCTTGATTTACCATTCACCAATATTGTTTGAATATTTCCGATTCGATGGAAAACACGGTCACCGGAGCTAAAAGCAGAAAAATATCAAAGAAAGTCTCCTCGTTTAACACCTGATATGATTTAAAAATAATTTTACAGAAATGTTCATTAGATGATTTACCATAACGATCGTTCAAATTAGTTTGATTTCGCCAAAAACATGGCAACCAGACCTAAATCTTTTAAACTGCTGGTCCGATTTTAAAATATTTTCGCAGAATGTTCACCCGGTTGCCTCCACCACGTTTTTTCATATCATTCCAGTTCGTCAAGTGTTTCCTCTTTTTATATTGTAGTTCGTAGACGTATATAGTGGAAAAATCTTTATGTAAAAAAACCACTGGCTCATTTTTAAACTGATTTCACGTATATTTTCCTTACGTGACTCTCAACTAAAATTGTTCAACCCAGCTGTAGAACTGAGGTAAGCGATCTAGGGTCATAATGACCCTCTTTTTATAGGACGTCGGTTTGTTAGAAGTACTTATGGTGAACTCGTAGTATCGTTTTATGTTCGTCGTTTGTCTACACTTTCTTAAAAGAACATTTCTTCCAAGCCAGTTTTAACCAAACTTTACAGGAATGTAACCTAGGTAGACCACTCTTAGAATTCTTCAAATATAGGTCATCCATGCAGAATTCTTGATGCCATGGCAACCACAAGTGGAGACTTTAAAAATCTCCTGGTCCGATTTACGCACTAATTTCACAGGAATGTTTCTTAGGTGAAATTCCTTCAAAGCGTTCTTTTCTTTTTATTGGGTGAAACAATACAAATAGATACATACTAACTATAAAATATATTTAATATGTTTTAACGTAGCTGTTTTGTTTTAGAATACACCAGTGGTGTTAATATTGTATGTCCTGTTGAAACAAGGATAACGAGCGCATTTATAAGTGAGCTTCAATCACAGTTGCAGAGCTATGATATACAGTCAGAATGCACCAAGGCTTCAGAGATAGTTGCAGATCGTTACACAATTGTACTATGTGAGCATGACTCCTCCGATGCAGCAATAAAACATACTACAGGTAAACATTACTTATTTTGAGTTACAATATATGTGGACTTCAAGAACATACAATAGAAATAAAATTGTAAAATACTGGATTGCCTATATATAAACTAGTCATAGGAAGGGCTAATTTGATGAAAGGTATACATTATGTTTAATAGAATATGTTAGAGTCATTTCTTATAATGTACAAGTAAAAACCTTTTAACTGATTTCGTAAACAAGATGCTGCAGAAATAATGTAAGCTTTCCGTAATATAAAATATTTGACCAATGTTAAAGTAGTAACTGATTTGAAGTTCCAAAAACTGTGAAAGGAAATAGATGTTTTGTGGTATTAATTGTAGAATATTTTACTACGTAATACACTGGCAAACATATTTAAAGACAAACATATATCCAGCAGGAAAATGTGATATTAATATTTGCGTGATGTTTTCAGGTATCCAGGAAAATACAATTATACTGATGAGACTGTGTAAAGAATATGTTCCTTATTTATTAACTTGTCTGAAGGCAAAAGTTAAAGGAAACTTTCGGATTGAATATGTAGATAACAAATCTTCTATTTCATTTGCTGAACGCAACAAACGAATATACGAATCAATTTCAAATATTGTGATGGGCCATGATTAAAAACTATTTTTTTTTCAAAATACTTTTTCTGTTTTACAACATACTTTCTATCTGAACATGTAATCATGCAATTCAAAACAAGTAAATACAGAAACGTTACCGTTGGTTTAGTTTTCAAGCTGAACTGGACACGAAATACTTAAAACATCTTTATGAAGACATTAATCGCTACATGTATTACAACTTTTTCATGTTTTTGTACGTAGTATATGCACTGTACAATATTGTCAATATTGTGAATATCAAACTTGAAAAACAATCAAAAATTGGCCAACATGAATTACAAAAACGTCAGGAGACACTAATTGCAAGGCAAGAAACACTGATTGCACGAAAAGCCAGGAAAGCCAGGAAACATCAATTGCACGACAAGCCAGGAAACAGTAATTGCACGGCAATTCAGGAAATAATTATTGCACGATGTGACAAAGTAACCATTTTATTATGGACAGCTAAATGCAGTTGAACGTCATTTTTTAAATGAAATAGAAAATGTTATTGATTAATTCAGGCGCGTCTGACCGAATGTAAGATATGTTTGACTGCTGGACTCCGAGTTTATTAGCTCACCTGAGCCAAAGGCTCAGGGTGAGCTATTGTGATCGCTCACCTTCCGGCGTCCGTCCACACTTTCCGTTAAACACATCTCCTAAACCACCAGTTCAGTTTTGATGAAACTTCAAAATTGTTCAAATAATTAATTCCACACAGTAAAGAAAAACTTAAAAAAATTCTTGTCCAAAACGGCAAGGTGTAGAACCTCGATATTTGGCATGTACATCATCTAATGGTCCACTATGAAAATTATTCAAACTATGCCTCTGGAATGAAAGGATGTCCCGCCCTGGGCAGTGATTTGTTTTGAAAAAAATAATGGTGCCTATGCCCGCTGAATTGGGAAAATAAGCGCGATAATGCCCAAAATTTGGAAAAACAGAAAATTTAATATGTTTAATTTCCATACTAAGTGATATAAATCTCTACATTTCCTAACTGAATGTTGTTTGAAGGGTTTACAATTTTTCAAAACCTTTTTTGGACTTAAAATCGTGAAATTTAAGGGTAGTAAACTTAATTAAGACACCAATACAACTTATAAAAATTGTATTTTTCAATTTTCAGTTCATGTCCTTGAAATTTGAAAACGTCCGAAATCACTGCTGGGGTCCCAGATTTTACATAGACTTGTATAGGAAAAAAACCTTATAAAAATCTTATTGTTTGAAACCACATGACCTAGGCCTTTGATATCTGTTATGTAGCATTGTCTAGTAGTCCTGTACCAAGATTGTTTAAATTATCACCCGGGGGCGAGGGGGGTGGGGGCGCCCTGCCCCGGGGATCCCAAGTGTAACATAGACTTATATAGGAAAACCTTTAAAAATATTCTTGTCTGAAACTGCAAGGCCTAGGCTTTTGAAATTTGGTATGTTGCATTGCCTAGTGGTCTTCTACCAAGATTATTCAAATTATGACCCTGATTTGAAAAGAGGCCCCCACCCAGTGGGTCCGAAGTTTAACATAGGCTTATATAGGAAATAAAATTTAAAAATCTTATTGCCTGAAACTGCAAGGCATAGGCTTTTGATATTTGGTATGTTGCATTGCCTGGTGGTCTTCTACTAAGATTGTTCAAATTATGCCCCTGGGGTGAAAAGAGGCCCTGCCCTGGGGGGTCACAAGTTTTACATAGACTTATATAGGAAACATTTTTAAAAGCCTTGTCTGAAACTTAAAGACCTAGGTCTTTGATATTTGGTATGCAGCATTGCCTAGTGGCTCTCTAACAAGATTGTTCAAATTATGCGCTTTAAATGAAAAGAGGCCCCGCCCCGACGGTCAGGTTTTTATGAGTTATACAGGAAAAAAGTACAAAAATGTACTTCAAAAATTATCAGATCATATTTCCTAGACTGTTTTTTTTTAAGGTACAGCCTCGAAATTTGGATGTCATGTACAGTTTTGCACACCGATCTTAAAACTTACTTTCGGTGACCATGAATGTGACCTACTGGCCTACTTTCTTAATATTTTAGCATCAGTTTGACATTTGAAACATGTAGCTCATATTACTTAGGTGAGCGATCCAGGGTCATCATGACCCTCTTGTAATTGTGTATAGTGTTTATGTTTAATTTATTATCAAGATGTCAACGTTTTCAGTTCTACACGATAATATATGGTGTACCATTTGGGTCGAAAGTGTGCTTTGCGTGCGTGCACATTTTAAATTATACGTGCACGTATGACAATATGCGTGCACGGGTAAATATATATGTCTACCTGTCAATTTTGATACGTGCACGCGTTTATATGTAACTGAACGCTTATATGTACGTGCGCGTGTATATATACGTGCACTTGTAATTACGCGTGCATGTATAGATTTATGCGTGCACGTCCAAATATGCGTGCACCTACATATTTACACGTGCAGGTATTAAAATATACACGTGGACGTATAAATTTACACGTGCACACACATTCTAGTCGCACTTAAAGACACTGATTCTGATATGCGAGCTATGTCGCCTGTGGGGATGATACAGTCTGCGTATTGGCGGTAAGGGCCAATATACAAGACTGGACCATTGATAGACTAGCTTCTGTTCATCATAATAAGCTACTGTATAGCTACTGTATATAGAGTGCATGTGATATTTCTCACCTTTATAGCAAACCAGGGCCCATATTCATAAAACATCTTAAGTATAAGTCTTGACTTAAGTTGAAGATTTTACTCAAGTTTGTGGTGATTTCAGCATAAGTCTAAGTCAAAAACTTAAATCTTATTCATAAAACAGCTTAAAATTAAGATACGTAAAAGTGACGGGCGTGGACGGTAGCATGCATTTTAACTACCGTCCATGAACAGGCTCAATCAAACCGAGCCTGCAACATTTTCGTTTTTGTTGTGTTGAGCGACCTGTGGAGTTTCCACTTTTTCTATTTCAGTAGGGTCAATTGTTTGCTTAAAGTTAAGTCACCTAGCACTCTGTCTTATCTTTTTTAGCTAAGAATTACTTAAGTTGTTTTATAAATAACAAATATACTTAAGTAAAATAAATTTCTTACCTAAGAAATACTTAAGTAAATAATCAATAACTTATACTTATACTTAAGATGCTTTATGAATACGGGTCCAGTTCTCACCTTTATAGAAAGCCTGATTAAATTAGGGCTAAACAAACAAAGTGATAAGATACAATAGTATTTTTTTTAATAAATCAAGTTTTATTACAATAATATCTCATTATTGATGATAGATATAACAACTACGACTTTCTGATTATATCTCTATTCAAACTCTGATCATAAACAAAACATACGGATATGACGTCGCAGACGTTACGTAGAAAATGGCGTCAAAGTATACATAGCGTTAACGTGAATCATTGTACTATAAATTTCCGACACTGGGGGCCTTAAAATGAATACTTACTATGAAATGTAATGATTAAATTATTTCAAAAAACGCAGTTAATAGTAATGTTAATTACTTGAATATCAAAACATTGAGAAATTTCTTCAAATAACATTAAAGTGTCTTTGCATTCCATTTCTGATATGCTTGTTTAGCACAGATCAAATTGACTGAAATTTCATGTTAAAATCTACTTATTTCCCGTCCATGAATAATATCACTAATGAAAATCACTGACTAGTCTCTAAATTTCGCAGATTGTCACACGAAAAAGTCTTTATTTCAGAATTATCTCATTGTGAAATATTAGTCTTTAAATATGTTTGAATGCACGATGAAGTGTCTATTGATTGTCTCTCATTAATCTCGAGTGGGTAAAATTTTACTATTTGTCTGGTAGTAGGCCCATAACTGGTACGGATCTTCGCAGCTCGCACACGCCCATTTCCACCAGGAATAAGTTCCTTAACAACTGCGAGTTTCCACCGTACTCTGGGAACGTCATCATGCACCTGCACAACATCGCCTGCTCGTATCATCTGCTGATTGCTGCCGGTTTGCGTATACATGTCGTTCTCGTAGTGACGTCAAATAATCGTTTCTCCATCTCGACCAGAATCTCTGGAGTAGCTCCTGCTGGATTCGAACCCGTATCTCTGAATGTCTATGGCTGCTTGAACATTCGCCACTGTATGGATACTTTGTTTATCTTTGACAGGGTTTGTCATTGCCATGGTTTCTGCCATCATTGTTAAAACCTTCGTGTCTTGTTTCCAGATAGGCCACTGGTCTTCATTGGTGATCCATGTAGGTCCTGTAAACCACAGCATAATTTCTTGAAATTTTGTAGCCGGTATGCCTCTGGTTAGATGATCTGTTTGATTCTCATGCGTGGGATAATATCGCCATGTTGCAGTTCCGGTTAATTTGTTGATCTCCGTTTCACGTGCACTAACAAATCTGTTGGTAGCTTCTTTAGATTCGAGCCAATGTAAGACAATCTGGCTGTCGGACCAGTAATATGACTTCTGCTGTATACTTTCCAAAGCCCAAAGCTTGACGAAGATGTTGTGACATTGGTGCTCCTGTAACAGCTGCCATCAGTTCGAGTTTGGGCAAGGTAAGTTGTTTAAGCGGAGCAACTCGGTTCTTCGCCGCTATCAGCATTGATTGGTTTCCTTTACATATGTATGCTGTAATACCGTATGTCTTGGTGCTAGAGTCTACGAAGATATGTAGACGGTAAGTGTCGTCTGCAACTATGCTTTTGTCGTCTGCACAAGTGAAAAACCATCTAGGAATCTGTATTTGTGTTGCGCTATCTAAATCTGATGTTATGGTAATCCACTTCTGTTGTAATTCTGTGGGAAGTGGTGTATCCCAGTCATATTTCCGTATCTCTTGCAGAAATATCTTTGCCTTGACCGTCACAGGGCTAAGCAGACCAAGTGAGTCGTAGATTCGGGATGTATTTTCAAAATTAAGCGTTTTGTAAGCATAATCGGGGTTTTGTCTATTGGTTTCTCTGGATACGTTAGAATACCTGCGTCTGGTTTCCATCTCATACCAAGTAATTTCGTAACCTTGTCTTGATCGAGTATGTTTAGATGCATAGCTTCTTGTCGTAGTTTCTGACTGTTCGAAGTCTATGACCTGAGTGTGAATCCCGCTTGTTACATCGTCTCTCTTGATTCACGGAAATATCTAAAAATGTCTGATTCTTGTTCAAAACTTGATGGAAAGTTGTCTACGTACAAATCGTTTCTCAAACTGTTGCTGACCCATTGATTTCTATGTGTTTCAAGAGTGTGGCATTCAGTATAAATGGTGAACACACTGCACCAAAGAGAACCGATTTGAAACGATAGGTTTTCAGCGAACTATCTGGATCACTTGGGTCGGATAGCCACATGAATTTTGTAATATCACGGTCATTCTCATGAAGGCCAATATGAAGAAAGGCTTTTTCTGTGTCTGTTACAACTGCAAATTTCCTGAGTCGGAATCGGACCAATATGGCTGTTAAGTCATTCACTTCCGGTGGCGTTGCCAAGAGACATTCTTTGAGACTCGGATGATAACGCGACATGCGACAGCTACAATCGAACACGATGCGTATCGGTGTAGGAGACGAGTCCTTTTTTCACTGAATGGTGAGGAATGTGATGGATTCTATTGTCTGATAGTAACTGTTTGTATTTTTTGGATTAATTTGTTTTGGGTTGCTTGGTAACTGTTGCTCGTGTACCTCTTCTATGAATCCGCTGCGTTCTTGCTCTTTAATAATTTTTCCATACTGTTCCAGAGATGCTGGTTCCTGGCGTAACCTGTGCACTAAATTCTGAGTTCGACGTAAAACTGTTTCATAGTTTGTCGTAGCTCTGGATGATCTGGTTTCCAAGGTAACTTACCTTTCACCGGCATACGTGATTGATTGTTCTTGGTACTCTTTCATATAGCTTTTCTCTTCTGGTTCAACTTCACTGGATTGGATACCCATGCTTTCTAGATTTCAAAATCTTTCAAGGTCGTTGTCTTGCGATAAGGAAGTTATGACGTTCAGGGTAAAATCTGTCACATGATTTCCTGCTGCTGGTGCTCGGACCGGGCCGGAAAGCAGATATTCAATTTTCGATTTAACTGCTGAGGGACCTGAATCTCGAATAACTTTATCTTCTACGATTTTCCAGTAGAAATCTGCGCCGATCAAGAGTTCAACTTCAAAGGTAATGTCACCAGTTACCAAATGCGCCAATCTAAGGCCTCTGAGGTAAGGTAACTGTGTAACATTGTGACTATAGTTTTGTAAGGGAACTGCTATCGTCGGGACTATGAGTTCATTCACAGGAACTTTACTTCCGGATGTGGTTACTATGGAAACGGTGGCTGTTTCTAAGTGATGTACTTGGTTGCTCTGACTTCCAAATGAGGCTAGATAAATAATGTCTGTTCCAGTAGGGGTAATGTCTAATTTCTCTGCTAAGCTGTACATAATGAATGATCTTTGCGAACCTTCATCAAACAAAATATTCGTATCTACCGTCTGGTTACCTGAAGTGACTGAAGCTATCGCTGTCTTCAACAGTACAGTACACGTGAGGAATGCTGCACAGATAAAGAATTCAGTACTGATGTAGAACTGGAATCATTATAGGTTTATAGAGCTGCAGTGTTTTCTGTATAATGTGCGTTTTCTGTACTTTGGCCGGAATTGTTATCACTGGGAGGAGTTTTACATATACTCGTGTGGAGTTTTTGGTGACAATTTCTGTATCTGTTACTGGATTTGCAACAATTGAAGCATAGGCGTTTGGTCTTCACAACAGCCTTTATAGATTCATAGTCTTTGATTACGTTACAGTTGGTGGACATGTGGGACTGGCTAGAACAGAAAACACACACCTTTGCAATAGCTTTCCTGCCTTGTCCTACCTGGGGTAGTGCGTTGCCTTGTCGTCTTGACTGTCGATTATTTCGGGTACCAGAACCAACCCTCGGCGATATATGACCATTTTGTGTCGATTCGCCGTAAAACCCAACTCACTCACACAAAACCGGAATCCGTTAAAAGTGAAAATCGCCGGTCTTTCATAGTCAGTAACGTCGGTGATCTGGCCGGCTTCCATAATGGTGAGTTCCTCGGCGATCGCTTTGCGTAATTCTTGCAGTTGAATTGTCTTCCCCTTGTACTCTCTAGTAAGATTCTTTCGCATTTCGGTAGGCAATTTGTCAAATATCACAGGTACAAACAGTGTTCCATAACTTTTCTGACATTCACCAAATGATTCAAGACCCCGGATGTAATTTTCAAGTTTGTCATAATAACTTCGTAAACTTTGGAGTGTGTTAGTGGGTGCAGGAAGTTGTAGTAAGGCTTGCATATACGAATGAGTAATCTTATGCACCTGACCAAAACGTTCCTGGAGCAAGTCTATTGCCTTTGCATAATTAGCGTTGATGAGTGCGAATCCCTCTATTGTACTTGCGGCATCTCCTTCTAGCTGGCACTTGAGGTAATTAAATTTTTGTACATCGGTAAGACTCTGGTTTGTATGCACTGTAGAGTTAAATGAGTCCCAGAATGTTTGCAAGTGTAAAAGCTTACCATCGAACGTCGGTAATGATAATTTCGAGGTCTGTGAAAATTGGACGAATGTGCAGAAAATGAACTGACCTTAGTCCATTCCTGCCGGCAGAATGTTGACAAATACGATTCTTATAGTCTTTGCTGGATACTCGAAGCATTCTCCACAGGCTTGTCAGATCTCCGTCAGGGTGTTTCTCAAGATCAGTAGTCTTCCCCTCACGAGTTTCACTGTAAGCACGTAATTCTCGAATCTTGATTTCAACTGTCACTGTATATCCCTGACTGCTTACTATTTCTTCCTCGATATCAGCAATTTCAGTCTGCTCCAATATCTTGTCATTCAGCGACTCTAGCGTCTCTAATTTCTTCATGATGGAGTTAAGAATTGTGTTGCGTTTTCCTTCGAATGTTTAATCTTCTCCAGTTGATTTTCTATGCATTTACGCTCACCGTCTCCAGTTGTACGCAATTTGTCAAGCTTCATTATGTTTTTGTCAACGGCACCAAAAATGTGGAGATTTATGCGGGTTTTCTGTGATAGATATAACAACTACGACGTTTTGATTATATCTCTATTCAAACATTGATTATAAACAAAAAACACGGATATGACGTCGCAGACGTCACATAGAAAAATGGCTTCAAATTATACATAGCGTTAACGTGAATCATTATACATTTGTACTATAAATTCCCGACAAAAGATACGCGTGCACCTATATATTTACGCATTAACGCGTAAATATATACGTAGACGTATAATTCTACGCGCGAATGCGTTATTCTGGATGTTCGTATATATACGCATGTACCTTTTTATTTACAAGTAAATATATGCATGGACGTAAAATTTTACGCGTGCACGCGTAATTCTGGGTGCTCGTATATATACGCGTGCAAGCATATATGGACGAGAACGCGGAAAATTATACATGCACATGTAATAACAAGAGCACGTACATATAAGCGTGCACTTACATATTTACGCGTGCATGTATAAAAGTATACAGGTAGACGTATATATTTACGCGTGCTCGCATATTTTTATACGTGCACGTATATTTTGAAATGTGCGGGCACGCAAAGCACACTTCCGACCCAAAGGGTACACCAGAATAATGTAAGGGACAACAAACTGTTGGGAAATTCAAATTAACTTCTTTAAGATAAGAAACATGCTAATACGTAAGCGCATCATGCGAAACAAAAATCGTAAAGTTATATTCACCTCCTGCAGTGTATGTTAGAAATATGAAATATTTGACAACATATCTTGTTTCATTTGATTTTTTTAAAAGTCTTTTTTGCTTTTATATTATAGTTTTTGAATGTTTGTGGTGCTTTCAAATAATTATTTTAACGTCTGTTTTGCTTTCATATTATTGAAGCTGAAAATATGTGTTGCTTAACAGTATTGACTTTGAAAGTTTGTTTTGCTTTTATATCATTTCGAAAAACTGTGTGTCTGTCGAAAGTCGGTTTTGCTTTCATATAACTGTGTTTGACAATCTGTGCTGCTTTCATGTATTTGTTTGTGAAAGTGTATGAAACTAATTTCCAAATCCTTTTATAACAAAATGATATCAATATTAGTAAGAATTAAGAAGCTATCATTTGTTTTGTATGTAATGTATTAAATGTAATTTGAACCGATGATTTTAACGAAAAGTACAATGAAAGTTAACTAAATAAATAGCCATAAAATTGAAATGAAGATATGTTTATTTATTAGTTATTTATTTATTTCCATCATATAATGAATTTTGAAAGGGCATTGAATATATTTTATATTTGATTAGCATTATCTATTGTTTCGTGGTCAAACGATGTACATATGAAAAGAAATGTAACGTGCTTTTATATATAATGTAGTTTTGAATACCATAAAAATGTGTTAAACACTTCCTATTCTAAATATCATTCAAGAACAATTGCAAAGATAGTGCTTTGAACTGGAGATGTTCTCAAAATTAATCTTTGTTACTTTGTAGTTCTTTTTGTAAATTTGACATTAAACATAGATACGTTGTGGTTTCATTTACTTTAGATAATGAAAACCAATATGAATCAATATTAAAGCAACATTTGCTTTCAAGAAAAAATATGTTAAAGCAAGACAGAATGTCAAAACATATTGATATCATTGTTTAGAACAAATGGGACCAAATCGGATTTGATAAAAATAGAAATTTTACAGAAAAGAATTGCATTGTACCTTCGCATCTCGGCATCATTCTGTTTCCCTCCAAAAATATGAAATGAAAGTGAGAGAAAACGGTGACCAGTAAGAACAACAGATAAACAGGTCATAGAAGGTGACACTTCGAATATGTGCCTTAAATGTTTGATCCTGTTTCAAACCCCTTTAAGAAAGCTGTAACAAATCATGTACAATACATAATCGTGTATGGAACATGGCATTCCCTGTTTAATATATGTCCTTGTTTTTTACACTACAAAATATGTCTTAACATAAGAGAAATAGAGAACGGAAATAAGGAAAGGTAAATTATTCTGCAAACATTACATATAACATGAATTTCTGAAGAAATTATGATGGGAAAGATAATGAACTTGAACGTCGGCAGATGAAATGTTTCTTTTTAACCAGAATGATAGCAGACAACATAATTATCTATTTGCTAATTTGTAGCTTATACGTATATTTTATCCTTATCAACAGTTGCTTCTTGATATCTCGAACTCGTTAAGCAAACTGATAATTTGACTGATTTTGCATTTTTGTCTAACATTGTTAATCGTGTTACAGACATATGTTGTTTTGTTATTTTGTTAGAAGTATTCAAATTGCTTGTTTCTGCGAACATATTATAGATTTATTAAACATGATCAAGGATTTACTGTTTTCCTTGTCTCGACCGTGGTTTTAGTGGTGAGGATGATAAATTATTGATGAGATGATAAAAGATAATTAGATAACAACATATAACGAAACGAATAATTATCTTCAAGTTTGAGGTTTCAGCTTCCCAAGTTCTACTCTTAACGATCAGTAAAACTTCTTAACTTTAGCGTTGGTCCTACTTGTAGGCACCGAGAAAACAATAATTGTCGCGTTTGAAACGACATCACTTCAGATCAAAGCCTACAGTAACTGCAATCAAATTCTGTTGCTGCAAGATGATCATCGTATAAACATGAGGAATGAACTTCAGCTGCAGCATGTGTCTACATACTCTGCCAGATGTGGTGATAAACGTCGACGGAATAATAATAAATATAGCATTGGCACAAAGATGTTCCACCACCTTATCCTAAATGGAAAAAAAATAAATAGCCTAGGTCTGTTCATTTCACTTCCTTTAGATTGACATTCATTAGGATCTGTGTTGGGACACGCCTGTGAACTCTCTTGGCTGATATGTTGACGGTCTGATGTTGTTTGACATTCAATAATACATAACATCTAGAATCATTTAAGGATGTTGGATCATTTTTTTCTATAGTTAAGATTTTTTTATACTCTGTGAGCTTGAAGAACATTAGTTTCTAAGACATATAAGAGCAGAAAAAGCATAGGACATCAGACTCGGTTTTCATTTAATAGAGCATTTTATCACATGTTTGACGCCGCGGGAGTGTAATAAAGCCATTAAATAAAAATGATAGTACACTAGTGTAATAAATTTTGACGTCCACGTCATTTATAGTATAGGTAACGTCGGTCAAATTGTCATGTTTATATAGTAAAAGAAAGCCGATTTTTGATGTTTCGACAAGGAAGGCTAACATGTGATAAAAAGAATATTACATTTGTGACTTTCCACATTGAATTTATTAAACTCGTTGAATAAAATTGATAAAATGCTCGTTTAATAAATTCAATATGGAAAGACACTCATGTAATATCCTCTATTTCTTCTTCAACTGTTTATGCATTTCTGAAATTACGTAAAGTTGAAAAAATGGGGGTACTTTATAAAACATATATCCCACATAATGTTATAGGGATTTCAGGTCTTACAGGTTACTTTGAATACATGGCGATATCAGTATTACATAAGCGTAAATGTCACAAACAAATCTCTTTCATTTTTACATGTTGACATAATTACCATACCCACATGTTTTCCAATCGTCAAACGTATCTAAATCTAAACAAAAACCTGTAGCTAAGATTTTGAAAATATTTTGTTGCTTTAACCTTTAGCCTGCTGGCGGCAAGTGATTCTGCCTTTGCGGCCTGTGCAGACCAAGATCAGGATCATGGTCTGCACTGTTCGCTTTTCAGTCAGTAAATGTTCAGGGAACATCCCTTTGATAAACAAGTGGCACTACCCAAATTGAATGATGGACTGGTCCATTTTAGAAATTTAGCAGGGTAAATATTAATGACACATAAAAATGCTCCAAAATGGAAAACAAAATATTAGGGTCACCTTGCATCTAAGAGATACATTTTTCTTATTTATTGTTAAAATATACCTTATTAGCTATATGTTGAGGATAAAGCATTTATTTTCGGCATTAATTTTGTTAGGAAAATATATCCAAAGATACATTTTTCAAAATGGCTGATATCCTTAAAAACGCTCGTACATCCTTAAGAATTAAAACACACATTTTCAGGACAATAGCATTGAAGGGATTTCTTGAATTCAGTGTTGCTTATTATTATATTTTAGTTGATACCAGGACCTACTTATATACTGAATTTTGAAATCAGAAAAAAATCTTGGGAAATCTTCAGATAAAAAAAAAATTACTTCCTGATATACAATTTTAAACATTTGTGAAACACATCTGCAATCCAGTCAGTTGCAACTAATCATGAAAATGTCCAAATAAATTATATCAGAATGTTAACGCATGTGTGCAATTTGCAAAATCGCCTGCAGAGTCGTTTCTGGAATGAATAAATAAACATTTTGTAAAAGCTTTGTTGAAATGTTATATAAATAATACAGTGGAACCTCCCTAATCCGAACCCCTCTAATCCGAAAACATTTTTAAACTGAACGTATTATTTGGTCCAATTTTTTCTTATTCATTCTCTATTATAAAAATACCCTTCTAATCCGAAACCTCTCTACTCCGAAAACCGAACAAACTTTTGCGATTTTTATATCCTATAACATTAAAATCTACCCTTCTAAACCGAACCTGGTTAGTCAATGTATCTGATGTAAATCTTGCTCACATTTTGACATTTTTCAGTCCGTTTACAATTTCAGCTATTACTTTTTATAAAGGTGTCAACATCAATAGGCCCCAACACTGGTAATTAAAAGTCATGTCAGAGTTTTGCTTTGTGGATCCATGTAATAAGCACAGGTGTGAAAGAAGCAAGTTCAAATAGTTTGTTTGAACAGAAATAATGTAAGAATTATAGACATATGTGCAACAAGTACTGCCAATGTAATAGATCCTTATTAATCTGTACCTTCCTCAAAATTTTTTGTGCAATTTGTTTATTTAAACACTGAAAGTGGTACTAAATCGGATCATTACAATAACCGGTCAAGTAAAATATTCCTCTTTAAGCTACATTCTGTGAATGTAGGAGTGGTGAAAAAATGTTTACAAGTGATATTGAGAAGTTGAATTAACATGAAATTTACATTACACTGAAGCAATCTACATGCTGCTTATAATTTGATTATTTTTATTAGTCTGTACACAAAAATAAATTTACTCTTCATGTGTAACAAACAACATAATTTTTGGTTCTAAAATAGAAACCTTTCTAATCCGAAAACCCCTCTAATCCGAACTTTTTTCTGGTCCGAGCATGTCGGTTTAGACAGGTTCCACTGTACACAGAAGTTACATTAGTACATGCTATAGTGTGGGTACTCACTGCGATAGTTCTATAGTATAATACGAGAAAGCGTATGTGTTAAGCTGAAGTTTGTAATAACATAAACAAGTAATATTCAACGTGAAACACAACGTGAATATACAAACGTGACTTGTTTGTCAGTTACCAATAAACAAAGACGGAATTGAAGCGTTTTTTTTCTGCTAAAAACAACAAAAAACCCCAGCAAACAAACAAAAAAGGAACAAATAGAACAAACAAAAAAAAAGAAAAACGAAAAACAACAAAAACAACAACAACAACAACAAACAAACAAAAAACGATTGCAGCGCAGACAAGAGAGAGAATATTATAGCGTCAATTATTACCTAAAATTTTATATTATTGATTATTTACTATATTTTATTGCCGGCATGCTTTCCGGTTCAATGCTTCTGAATTTATATTTCAGTGAGCATTTCAAAAATGAAAATAATCAAGACGTTCAAGTAGTTTAACGTCTGAATAACACCATTTCACCGTTAAGAAGTTAACCCTGGTAAATCAGACAGTAAACAACGCAAAGGCCTTGTTTTGTGACAAATATAACATATCGTAAAATCTGACCACGTTGATTCCATACCTTTATTTAAAAATAACAAATATAATTATTTTATAGAAAGTGATATTTCCAAATATTATTCTAGAGGGCATGGACGGTAGCTTGCATTTCCGCCGAGCCTGCAACATCTTCATTTATATTGTGTTGGGCGACCTGTGGTTTTTCTTTATTTTTTTTCTATCTTGATATATGCACATCCAAAAAGTATAAAGAAAGTTTTAGTTTTTTTTACTGCAGGCCAGACTGACACAGGCAAAAATATCCATGTATGTTTATTTTTACACATTTTGTTATGGATAGCAGTGTATATTGTCAATTGCATAATAGACAGGTTTTAATTTCATGAGGCATGAAAAGTGCTATGTCCTTCACTAAGATTAAGATGTTGAGGTATAACAAGTGATTGTTTTTGTTTTTGTTTTGTTTTAACGTAATAAATTAAGTCTAAGAGTTTCTGTTGGAATTACTTCTCACATCCAAACGTAAATTTGAAAAGAGTGTTGAATAAGATGTTTATTAACATTTAGATAGATATTACACAGAGGGTAAAAACTTAACTATAGACAGACATAACCTCGAAATTGAATAAAAGCAATATCAATGTTCACACATTTGTCACTAAGAACAGATGATCTTTTAATTAATCAGAACGGTTTGGTATCTCGCCGGATACTTTGTCTTTATCTTACAAGCTCACCCCGCTGTGACCATACTGAGCGATATACAGACGTGTAAGTGCAAGGTAAATTTACGTTAAACCCGTATCAAGTTTTGCTTTTTAGGAGTACGACCTAATTTCACGCAGCTGTTCCGAAGTTTGTAATGATACAGATTGAACTTCATTAGTAATGATGCAATACAGACATGTATCTGTTGCCGAGAAGCAACATCTTTTTCAATGTTGATCGTACTTAAATATACAGAAATTATATAAAAACAAACATGTCTTCACATCAAGTTAACCCATTAAAATTACCAAAGAATTCATCACGGGTGCAATGGCATTACACATTAAAATGTGATAGAAATAGAATAAAGTTCGAATTTGATTATGTAAATTTGTTATAAATACACAGTGTTCTTGGTAACTTTAATGCCTATTTATCCACACAGGGAGCATCATAAAACAATAGAAAGCACTTAAACTGCATTTTCTTTCATCTGTTTCCGAAATGTTGTAATTTCATAGCTGAACTTCCGGTAATAAGCCAGCGAGGAAGTGTCCTAATCTCTGATATTTATTTATCGTCAACTTGTAAATTCAGGATACAGTTCTCATATCATTTGTTCAAGGAAAGTTAGATAATAAGTTAGATTAAATTAATGGAACATATTCTTGTCTCAAATATCATGTCCTACTTTGACAGAAATAATCTCCTTAGCCAGTATCAAAATGGCTTCAGGTCAAAGCATAGCTGGGAAACACAACTTATTAGTTTCACACAAGAGATATTTGACAACCTTGAGAATGGCCAACAAACTGACATCATCGTTATGGACTTCAGTAAAGCCTTTGACAAGGGTGACCGCCATAAATTGATTCATAAGCTCGATACCCTGGGCGTCCACCCATTAGTATCCCAGTGGATCAAGTCATTTCACAAGGACCAGTCCCAAAGAGTATAAACTGTTGTGGATGGTTTCACCTCAAATGAACTTCCTGTTCTTTCTGTGGTTCCACAAGAATCAGTTATTGGCCCCTGTCTCTCCCAGAGTCCATCAAAAGTCACGACCTTTTGCAGATGACACGACACTATTGTTGGACGGTTTAATCCTCCCTTGATTCCCAATCGCTTCAAAATGATCTCCATTTCTTAGAAGCCTGGGAAAAGTACTGGTCAATGGAGTTCAATCTGGATAAAGAAAAACCCTATCATCTACAATTATACACTCCATAATATAGCACCAAAAACTACAGAAGCTGCTAAATACCTGGGCGTCACACTAAGTAAAGATCTCAGTTGGTCAAAACATATTGATATCATCACATCAAAAGCAAATAATTCAATTAGATTCATCAAAAGAAATGTCAAAACAAACAACAGAAAAGTAAAAGAAATACGTCCAACCACAGCTTGAATATTGCTCTTCTATATGGTACCCCTGGCAAAAGTCCCTCACAAAGTAAATTAAACGAGTACAAAGATCTGCAGCTCGATACGTATGTAACAACTATGGTAAAAAAGCAGTGTCACCCAAATGCTTAAAGATCCCTAAACAACGCCGCATCAAAAATTCCCTTATTATATTATATGAAATAAAGTAGAGTCTTATTGCAGTTGACCATAACCATCTCGCACCTACAAGGAACCTGAACTAATTGATCCCACAATATCATACGCATTACCATTCTAACCCCCTTTTCTCAAGAACAATTCATTCCTGGAATGGTCCCCCACCCCTTACACATACAGTCCAGCCCCAGTTTGATTCTATTCAGTGAGAGGCTGGCATCTGTAACCATCTAATCTTATATCTATGTTTATAATCTTAGTAATTGTAGTTCTTTTTAACTTTTCACCTAATGAGCTTGCTCATCTTTTAATAGTCTGTCCCTGACAAGCGCCGAGTCATATTCAGAACTGATTGTTTGGTAGTACACTGTAGATGTAGATGTAGAGATGTATTATGTGCCGCCATAAGGTCTTTACAGTTTTTCCTACACATATTAAAAAGTTAATAATTGTAACCTTTTTTAAAAAAGAAGAACCAAACTAGTGGTTTTGATGAAAAAAGGAAAGAATGCTAAAATGCATCTCGATAAATTTCTCCCTTCGCGTTTTCAAAAGCGAAACCCAAATTAAAAAAAAACAAATAAATAAGTATGAAATTATAACCTTTTTTTTCAGTACGCAAGTTTTATTAGATAAGTAACGCTATTTAAAATGTATTTTGTAACTTTGAATAAGAATCAGCCTCAATTTCCTTGTGTCTACCATGTTTAAAGGGTATATTTTGTATTATAAGGCGTTTATTCCTATCAGCCTGGAAGTTCCAGAAGAACACTCTTCGGACTAAATTGGTCCTAATATAGATATAGGAAGGTAGTCTGGACAGTCGACGAAATGGTAAAATCTAATATGATAATTAAGAAATATTCTGTTAAGGCATATTTTAGTTCAGATGAAAAAGGGACACTTTAGCAATATCTCGGTCTGTTTATGTTTTCAAATACATGTTTTTGTAAGTGTATTTAATGTCTGTTATCCAATACTAAATAAACATACCAGAATTCTCCTATATTATTCATAAAATCTATAATTTTCATTGGCTTTCAGAGGCCTTGCAAGGGTTATATTCTCAATAAAAAGGAATTGCTCAAACGGCTGTAAAACAGGAAGAATTCGCTAAATCTTAAAGTTGCATTTAATTTCATTCGAAAACGTAATTCGTTACTGTATTTGCTTTGTATATTTTTATCAAAAATTAACAGGGACTTGTGTGCGGTAAACGTACAATCCATTTTTGTCTGTATGTGCATTTTTCTTTGTCTTTGTAGTGAATATGGATACTGTTCAAATTAGGTACATATATTCGTATATTTTCAGGTATATGTAATGAACAATCTAAGTCTTGCAAATACACACAGTAAATCTGGTTTTTAATGCAGAGCGGATATACAACTCAAGTAACCACGCTTGATCTCAATGACTTTTTCCTGTACTTCCGATCAGTACTCACACCTATTTAAAGGTTGTTGGAAACAGCGGTGAAAATTGCATCAACCGGGATTCGAACAAGCGAACTCCAAATTAGGAGTCTAATTCTATACCTTATATAAAACTGCGTCTCCCTTGCAGTATTTTCAACTACTCTATGTGGTCTGAGAAGTTTATTTAATAACAATAATATAATCACATTAATACAGAGCTTACAGAGCTTAATATTCTCCTGATTCAATATCTGTATCCACAG
The DNA here is from genome assembly GCF_021730395.1 of Mercenaria mercenaria. Lineage (NCBI taxonomy): Eukaryota > Metazoa > Mollusca > Bivalvia > Venerida > Veneridae > Mercenaria > Mercenaria mercenaria. Next base: position 9,788,541 of record NC_069375.1, on the reverse strand, counting down.
GAATATAGGAACTGACTAAGCTTAAAAAACTTGCAAGAAAACGCATTTGCATTCAAGATAAATTGCTTCAAGCAGCCTTATAATGTAAAGAATTTGCAAACTCTGGAGCAAACAATGACATATTTAATGGGTTTGAAAACACGGCCGAACTTTCCTTTTATTTGTGCATATACGGAACTCTTTATTACCTACTTAACAGGACAGACAGGTGTTAGGTAAACGTACTGTTCATTTTGTCTGATGGGAGGTTAAACCGGTTCATACATGTTAGTTTCGAGTTGCCAGTGAAATGTTCTACGCAAAAAAAAACGGCATATCAAACAATTATGAAATAAATATGTCTTTAAATTATCTCTTGAATAAATGACTTGTAGTTTCTTGGGATCTATTCAAGGCATCGACATTTAATAATTTCATATCTGTCTAAGAAACAAAGAACATAATTTTATATGAAAACATGCGATAAAATTGATAATAGAATTAACGGGTTTCTTTCAAGGAGCCAACTATTTGTCTAATCTTAAAATGATTTAAAACGTTAGACCTTAATGCACGTCTTTTGCAACCAGTACTAAACCGATAATAAAACGGATTCTTGATGTTTCAGCCAAGTGATAAAATTCTATTATGTTATTTACCACATTGTCAATATGATAATGCTATAACAGATCTGAAAAGCGTCTAAAAGTACCACACCCCCATATAACTATTGTAGGTACGTTTATTTACATCACCCAAAAATCAACAAAAATGGAAGAAACAAAAAAATCAGCAACAACAACCACAAAAATATATGAAATTAAATAAAAACAGAATCACCAAAACAAAAACAACCCCAGAGTAATTCAGAAATGCAACAATTGTATTTCTAGTGAACACAAACAAAAGGCAGGTACGGAATTACCAGCTCAGATAAGCATCAAAATGGCACAAATGATTTACATTTGATTTATTGTTTTCCTCCGTATTCCAAGAAAAAGGAAATAATTAAAAATTATATAAAATAATGATGAAAGTGTTACTAAGCTTTTGTCGTACATACATCTATTAAACAAGTTTTTTACACTTAACTTTATAATGGCATATAGAACGCTTACTACAAAGAAGTTATTGAAAGCTGAACTCAAATCAGTTTTATCTCAACACATCAGCATACATCTCGCATTTAAAAGGGCTAATGATGTTCACGTAAGGATGACATACGTTAGGCGAAAATAGTGAAATATTACTTCACGTAATGCTCCAAATGAACGTCCTATGATAACCATGATTCCAATTTGTCTAGATGTCCTCATTTTATCCTTTTAATCCAATCCAATCCAATATCGGGTTATCTAGTGAAAAATATGTGACTTGAAATAGTGCTATCATTTCGCTCTAAGTTCAAATAAATTTGAATGTTGATAATCAGGTCGCAGTTAGATTTCGAAATAAACAAACTGATAATGTTCAAGACATTTCTTTTACTCTGAAATGGCATTGCAACTCAGATATTTTTAGTTGAGTTTCAAATGTTGGTTATTTGTATACTATACATACGTAGTTTAATAGCACGGCTTACTTATTTTGGTTTTATAAGATGTAATGAAAAATTCATTTCCCTTTAAGAGAGTCGATAATATGCCATTATATACAAATGTAAGATTTCGTTTCCCATCTTCTCTTTCCCAAGAGTTTACACCATTTCTCAGACACCTTACATATGGGAAACATAGGTTATTTGTTTTTGAGCAAACCAAGGCACCGCACAAACAGTTGTTGTCACATTTAATGAGTGCAATAAAAACTTCTTTGTCGTATCCCGGTAATACAATTTTGGTCAGAAACATTTGCAATCCTGTCAGTCAAACAAAATTATGAAACTGTCAAAATGCTCTGCGGCATAATTTTCGGAAGGAATGGATTAAGAGTGCATTGTCAAACTATTACATATTTTCTTGCAGACTGCGTAGTACTTGGCTAGCAGCATAGACGATATTTTTGTGTCCATTTGAACAGAGAGTTCTGTATCCAAAACAGTTACATCTGATATTTTCAACAAATGTCTCCAAGGAAAATGTAAATTTTATGCAAAAGGAAATTTTATTTTGGAAAAGTGTTTTGATGTTTTCTAATGTTCATTAAAGTTGCTTGTAATTCAAGATTTGCTTAAAGAATGCGTGATATCATGTCACATGTGGCTTAGAACGTTCAAAATCGATATAATATTAAAATGCACAGAAGTGAGTGTAGGTCTCAATTATTGCAAATTCTATATGTGTATTTTGTAAAAATTTATTAACTATCAATTCGATAAAGAAGTATTGAAGAATCGTCAATATAAGTGATCGATAGGGCCTGTATATCAATATTGATAATATTTCTTTACATTTTGCAGAAAGAAAGAAGATATTGCTGTGATAGCTGACCTGAAGGCGTCACTACTCAGCTGAACCTTGACTGTCTGCCTTTATGCCATGAATCACATTGACATGAACTGGACACAGCTTCAGTTGATGTCACTTTCACGTTTTAACTTTATTATGGATATCATTGGAAAACTGACACGAGGCCGGTGTCATCAAATGACTATACAAGTCCAAAACCAAACTTTTGCTACTGTAGCATTTTGTCTCTACCTTATGACGATGCCAAATCCCTAAAGATATTTGCCTCAGTAAATCGATTTTTTCTTTGTATTTGATTATAGATTCTTTAATCAAGCAGAAGATTTTGGATATACTTAAAATGTTTGCTATTTCTTGTTCAAAGTTTCAAAGTTACTTATGGAAACAGGCAAAAACTTAACTGTGCGAACCTATATTAAAGTGCATGGTATTATCTTTCAGCCTTTAATAAAGCAAGTTCACCGGTCATTTATTCGTTATTACCGGGTTTGAAACTTTAAATGCTTGCAGAAACAACATTCAATATAAATTAAAATTATGGTGGGTTTATCGAGAAATCAAACTGTAGGTCAGCACTGGGAAGACGAGGTCTCATGAAATTAAATTTCAGACCGTTAATATATGAAGACATTTTAGAGTATTGTAAATGTAAATTATATTCGTGCATAATTGTGACAAGGATTTTCACCAGTGTGACTTGAAAAGGAAGTCTGAAAACAAAAGGTAAGAAATTTAGATATCTGCTACTGAATTGTCTTTTGCTTATAAACACAATAATTGAACGGTTAAGTTGTGATTTTGTATTATTGCACTATAGTATTCTTGCCATTAATTTAGTCTTATTCCATTTCAAAGCAATATCTAAGCGAGATAAGACGCTGAAGATAGTTTCTCTACGAGACGCCTGCAAACCTGGACGTATATTTCGAGTTCTGTGGAATGAGCAGTTAGTTTATACTAATTAAATTTAGCTCGATTGTGATAAAAGCTTCAAGCTTATTTGAACCACTCTCGATTCCGCTTCCTGGAAAAACCAGTACTGGTGTCATATGAGAGGTAGTGGCTCGAACCAACGACCCCCGGGTTGAGCGGCCGACACCTTAACCACTAGACCACCGCTTATTTGCACTTGGTACCATTCGTTTAGGCTACAAGATCTTTTAAACCTATGGAATTCTTATTCATATGGGTACGGACTGAAGACAGCAAGACGATACCTCGCGGCAAGGCGATAGCTTTTGCAACATATCTCGCAAAACAGACGCATCATTTTTTAGCAGTAACACTCTTTGCGGTAGTTAACCTACGGTTAGCAAATCAACCATTAACGCGCGATTAAAATCTAGAGATGTGAAAAGTCGTATTTCCCTTTAGAAGCCCTAGTTAACAAGAACACAGAACTCGAAACATAATGAATGGGCGAAACGTTACACTGTACAGTAAGTGACTTAGTATTCTGAATTTAATCTCACGATTAACCTAACTTATTTTATGTTTTTCGGTGGTTTATCGAAATATAACGGTGAATTATATCCTGATAAACTCACTGGCCACTCAGTGAAAATTATCAAATCTGATACCCGGATTAACGTCAAAAAGTTTACCGAGCGTATTGAAAGCCGGAAACAATATGACGATGACGTCGTTAAAATGACGTCATCTTTGCGATGCTTCCTGATAAAATTTCCCGCAAATTTCGACATTTTATTGAAATAAACACAACAAAAGTAGAGTTTTAGACATAAAATAAACAGAAAAATTGTTGGTATCGATGTAATATCACGGTAATTTCACTCGTGAACACCAAAAGTTGTTATTTTCACTCGTGGCTGCGCCACTCGTGAAAATATCACTTTTGGTGCCCACTCGGTGAAATTATAACGTGATATTACACCGAAACCAACAATTATCCTCTATATAATTTCAGTTCACATTAAATGTTGTATCAGTAAGCATTAGAAGTTTCAAAATCAATTACATCAAAAAGATTCAAACAGCACCAAATCATAGAAGGAAAGGGTTGTTTCACATGAAAAAACATGTATATTACTCTACAAAACAATTGTCAGTATACTTAAAAACATTGAATTCCAGAAAAGGACTGTATAAAGGGGTCACACATTCGGATAGTTCAATGCCTTTAAAACTCACCATTTTCAAAGAACTGTTACATATCCTCGTTTTGCTGCATTTGCAATAATGTACCAGTGCTAACGTTTCACAGAACTAGGCGAATGTAGTTTTCAGCAATTGTTTACATTTTTTATTCTTTACAATTTTCATTTTTAAAGGGGACAACTTTTTCAGAATATTCTAAGTATGCATCGTACGGGACAGTACGACAGAACATGTAATAGTCGGGTAGATTGTGTTGCTAATGATTTTTTTTTATCAAATATAAAGTGTTCTAAACCTTAAATGACCATTACACTTCATTTTGATAACAGCTGTATATGATCATACCATGAGCCTGAAGATGTGTTAGCACAATTAAGTGTTTGCCTGTTTCATTACGTAAATTCAAACAAAGAATATCCAACAATTTAAGTAAATCTAAAATTTTCTGTCTGTAAGCACATACAAACAACACGTGATAAACTAGGCAAATATCTTAAGGGACTTTGGCACCCCTTCTAAAGCTGCAAAAAGGAATCTAAAATTTTCTGTCTGTAAGCACATACAAACAACACGTGATAAACTAGGCAAATATCTAAGGACTTTGGCACCCCTTCTAATGATGTTTAAATTACGAAAGCTGCAGAAAGAACGATTACTTTGATAACTCTTTGATAACAGAAAATGTTTGAATCGTTTTGTTTTTGCACTATTTATTTAGCAGATGCTTATCACTTTCCTATAGCCAGAAATAAATGTGCAAATCTTATATTAAGAAAATGAGGAATTTCTTGGTCATGAAGAATGAGTAAATATTTCTTGGTTTCAACCAACAGACGAACCAGCGAATTTTTCTTAACAAACACATTCGTAAAGGTTTAAATGTTCTTGTCTTACTTTTCGTCATATATGTCATAACACAAGAAACTGGCAAGAAGACTTTTCAAATTGCCTTGAATGCGACTGTATCGCCACCTCATGGTACAAAAGTTGCGCATAAAAGTACCACATTTAGTTTGCGTATGCTCCAATTTTCTATGTAGCAATGCGTTTTAAAGTTAAAAAACTATTAAAGTCTTTTGAACGAACTCAATTAAAACGAGTGAATTACACTTCATTAATTTGCGTTCTTCGCCTCTTTATGATCTTCTTATAGACTTTATCAACCATCACAACAGCAGTCCTTAAATAGCGTTTGGAGGTCGTAAAATGTCTCATCGTACATGGACAGAGTGCTTTTACATCTTCTGGTCTTTTGAGATCATGGAGTTCGTCAATAGAATGCTGCTATTAAGTCGATGGGAAAATATGTAGTCAAGCCACAACATTTCCTCGATATTAAAAACTAGACATAAAAAGGAATGCAAGTATGAATATTTTCATTTTTATTTGTATTGTTTTATTATGAATTAAGTTTAAGTATGTTTCACCTGATAACCTTAGGACGGCCAGCACATATTTATGCAATCTCGCCAGGCATATGTATGTTTTGACAACACAGAAAATGACGTCACTCGACCTTCAGCTATTTCCGGAAGTAAATAAAATGAAAGTAGAAATGCTAAACTTGAAAACGAAACCCGCATTTTGATTCGTAGATAGTCAGGGGTCACGCGCAGGGGTCACCCAGTCTAAATGTATGCGCGTGGACTTCTTTCCTTTTTTTTGCTATTGGGGAGCCAATTTTCAGCACTTTCAGCACTTTATTACGAATTGAAATTACCTGGGCTTTAGTACAGCATGTCAGCTTTTAATCTATGAAAAAATATTTGAGCTCTGGATAAACAGAAATCCCACAGGGGTTCGTAACGGACCAAGGGTACATTGATAATTTTGGAACTTCATCAAATCGCTCAAAATGTCATTTTTGATGTTGTCTAAGAGTGTCAGTATATGCCTCAGATGTAAGATATAACCATATTTGAAAAAGCTGCAGACCTAGACATTTCAGAAATATTTTCAAAATAAGTTTCGTGTAATAAATGTTGTTTCTACGGAAGCGTGAAAGGGCCATCAGACGCTAATACGTTTTAGTACGTTAAGGTTGTGGAAAGGATAAATACTACAGTCAAATGTTGTTAAATTCAGGTATATACACGCAAGATGCAACTGTCTTGTAAGAAAAAAAATCAGATAAATGCCATAAGGTTGTTGGTTATAAAAAGGTTTTTATTATAAATTAAGTAATTTACATCTGCTTTGCTATTTTCTGCCTGTTTAAATATGAAACATGTGTTTCGTGGCTTTTTATCACACGCCTGTGTGAAGAAAGATGTTGTAAATACAAAAGTTACTTATTATGTTTTTTTTCCTGACCGGTGGGTATACTTTTTGAAAAATAATAGGAGAACTAAACGTAGATTCAGTTTTGTATGGCACATAATCACTAGAGACAATTTGTCAGTCTTCAACTGGTGCCTACAGTAATTATTTTTTTATGCTTGTCGGTGAAACACTGGAAATCATTGTTGAAACAAATTAATACTTTTACTTTTTCAAACCAGTGAAAATGCGTAATAGTATGATCTAGATCTAAGTGGTAGGATATGACATTTAGTATATTTTACACAAAATAGTGGCATAAAGGCCATCTTGTAATCTCTACCAACTTTATGAATGCGGTAGGTCTCACTGGAAGTTACGAATGAACACTTTACCACCTGCACGTACGCTGTGTTACATGCAACGAACGACGGTATCTATTTGATGCGAATACTTCAGCAATAAAAGAAATTAATATTTAAGAAACTGTAATTTCAACTATAATATGACCATCTTTCAGAAAACTTATAGGATCTCTGTAAATTGATAAGAGCAATATTCTCTACGTTTTAAAAAATGCCACCCGGGAATTGTTCAGCTGAACTTAAACAAACAGATGTTAATTTACAGAATGAACAATTCCTGCCTCAGTTGTTTAATCTATTTCTTGATACAGCTGTAATTCTGACTCAGCACTACTTTTCAAACGATTTTTCTCAGTTGTCTTGATTGACTTTTCCCCCATTTTTGCATGCATATGTAAATATAATTTCATTTCCGCTGGTCATTGGTATATTCCGTGGTAGAATCAAGTTACCTTGCAAATATTAGTTTTAATTACTATAATTACCATTATTATTATTATTATTTATTTTCATTATTAAATCTATATGTATAATCCTTTCCATTGGTCTATACACAGTCATGTGATTAATTGCACCTCATTGGCGGGGCCAAAACACGTATTGACCTTTAACTTTGACATCTTGATATAAACTTTCCAGATATTGATTTAAATAATTAAACAATTTCTTTTGCCTTTAAGGTCGGCATGAAGACTTATTAAATCACAAATACGGGTAAATATGGGGAGAAATAAAAATGATGAGTGTTCCAAAGTCAAACTATGACAAAAATATTCCACCGGTTTCAGTATCCTAACAGACCTTCGTGTGTGTGTATGTGTGTGTGTGCTTGTGTGTGTGTCCGGGTTATATGGGCGGCGGTTACCGCCAAACTTAGTAAATATAAAATCCATTCATAAACAAGTCAGTCAGTGCAGTGCATTTCAACGCCATCTAGTCTAAAACTCCATCCCGTCCAATAAATTTGCATTTAACGCATTGTATTTTGAAACCATTTAACACAAAACTTTATCCCATCCATCTAAACATGGAACGATGCATTGAAAAACTTGTTGCGATGCACCGTACTATGAAATCATCCAACAAAACATGATACCATCCAGCTCAATGTGAAGCCGTTTAACACAACATGAGTACGTGCAGTGTAAAATGAAATGATTTATTACAACTTGACGCCGTCTAATGCATATTGAAACCGCTTTGTGTAATTAAGAGCGGTGAATAATAACTTGATGCCATGCAGTCCAATGTGAAGACGTTTAATGCAACGTAAGTTCGTGCAGTGTAAAATGAAACGATTCATTAAAGCTTGGCGCCGTCTGATGCATACTGAAACCGTGTTGTGTGATTTGGAGCGACGTATCAAAATTTGATGCCATGCAGCAAAATGTGAAGCCGTTTAACGGAACTCGAGTACGTGCATTGTAAAGGGTTAATAATAATAATAATAGGGTTAATTTGTTCTAAAAACCGACCTTGTGGTAAAATTCTAATATTTATTCTAACACGATCCTGTTCATTTTCCTATTAAACAAAGAAGACAGAAAACAGTGAATTATTATACAACAAATCACTGTTCTGACGTCACAATTATTACGTCATGGCGTCAAACGGCATAGCGGCGCGCTGGAAATAGTCTGCCTATATATCTAAAAAACAAGCCTAGAAATTGCCTTTGATGGCATTTTTTGTTAATGCCCGACAGCCATATTCATTTTTAACTTTATAAAAATTGGAAACTTTTCAGGGGGGGCTGTCGCCTTCTAAGGTTCACAGTAAGGTCACAGCTCAATAAGTGCATTTATTGTTATAAACTTCAGATTTTCGCCATTTTTATACATTCTAATACAAACTTGTAATTTTCCGGTAATAATTATGAATCTGAGAAGTAAAATAAATTACTTCAAATAGATTTATTGCATTTGAGACTGGCAAAATTCAAAACGACTGAAGTTATTTCTGTAGAATAAGCTTAACTTTTCGTACGCTCTGATATTTTGTTCATTTATGGAAGTTATCTTTCTCATGTTTCTAAAATTTCCGTTTTCAGGCTAACAATTTCCATAAAGGCTGGTTGGTTTCCTGTATGATTGTCTGTATGAACAGAACAGGTAGAAAAAAATCTATGGCGCGTATTTTATAAAGACTAGTACAGTCAAACTTCGTTTGCTCGAATTCGGATTATCCTATTACTACTTTTGGCTCGAACTCAGCGCCAGGTCTGTATAATGTATACTTCACGTTTGCTTGTACTACTGATATCTCGAACACACTTTGCTTGTCCGGTCGAGCTCTAGCGAACATAGTTTGGCTGTACTAACTGTTGACAGATCTAAAGATTCCTTCGGAAGCATAGAACTCAAGGACGTAAAAATAGCAAACTCGATTCGATTAAGTCTGTTTGTGTGATAGTATGAAATGTACACATTATCTAAAATGGTCTATCCTGTCAATCAAAACTCTATTCCAGTGGTTTACGCATGCGCTGTAGCAATTTCATGAATGTGCGGGCGTTTAGAAATATTTCTTTGCACATAAACATTAGGCTATTATAAGAACAGGTAACCACTCTTCAGGTGTTTTCAATATCTACAATTTTGTAACTATTTGTTTATGTTGGTCATATAGATGTCTTAACTTCAAAAATGCTTGATAATGTCAGTGAATTTGATAGTATATCGAATGTTATTAGTATGATCTTTATGACTGTGAATATAGAGGCAAAGCATGTTTGTTTTCCTGTCACAACACCTTTAGATTTCCAAGTGATTAGTTGGTGATAGAACCGAGTAGAGCAAACTTACCAATGTATCACGAAGGAATCTACTGATGTTATAAAATAAACAAATGTGGGCTTACGCTATTGTAGCCTTAAACGTGTAAAAATGAATACCGGTATACTGTCCATTAAATTCAGTGCGGAATACTAGAATGAACTACCCTTATATGGAAATAACTTCTTACCCCTATATAAAAAAATGAATAAACCCCATAACACTTCACAAGCTATAGACGTCTTAACCTGACATATTCAATGGGCATTATTTGTTTATTATAAATCCATCGTTTTGAATTTCAAATCTCTTCTACATGCTCTTCTCATCCTGCAGGAAGTTATTTTTACTCATTGCATATATCTCTTGGTAAATATCGAACCACCATATTTCATCATTTTGATTAGCTGAGCCATCATCTCAGATCTGTCAGTAATTTTGAAAATATCGGCGGGTATAACTTCAATACTTCATTGAATGAGCCTCAATGTTACTATTATAAAAAATTCTAAAGCAACCTTCTGATATATTTATACCTTTATTTTTTACAATTTTATTTGTAAAACATCTTAATGACTAAAGTTTCAGTGACAAGTTACAAGCTTTGTTTTCACAAAGTTACCTGAAACCAAGTGTCAGATCTGTGAATTGTTACGACCTGATTCGTTTTCAACAGAAAGTGAGTGTAGAAGCAAAGCCAAAGACAAAAATGATCGAAACAGAAATAGCGTGCTTAATTTTCAGAATAAAATGATGCAAATATCGCATTAAGAGCTTCGGTGATAGAAAATCTAGTTCTTGAAATGTGCTACTTAATTGCAAATACATAAAATATGATGATTAATGCCTGACCGATAGTAAAAAAGACCTATATTACAGCAAATCAAGGGAATAGTGTGTAGATTAACTAGTTGAAATCCTACCGATCTGTTCTGTTTAGTTCATTAACGTATATGTACTGTGTACACCTATGTTGTGACCAATATTTCAGTCATTCTTTTAAAATGGTCCTATTTAACCATCACCGCGTGGACAAATTAACATAAATACATATCATATAACGAATCATCACTAGATTTGAAATCATTTATTTAGGGGCTGGAGAAGGATTCCATATAATATTATATATGTCACTTTCAACAGTATTTCTGTCATTTAACGGCGATCAATTAACCTAATCAGTGTTCTGGGGTCGCTACAAGTAGTAGCCTTTTACCAACAAACTAACTGCCAACTTATGATTAAGTTGATATGATTAAGAAGAAGAGGATGAAATTATTCCTGACAATGTCTATTATCAAATCGTCATGGAGAACACCTCTCCCGGGGATCGAACTCACGACCCCGCTATCCTTAGATCTGCGCTCTACTGATTGAGCTAAAAATACTTGTTTGTATACATGACAGTAAAGTGATTTTAACTATTTACGTGAGAATTTTGTACATTTATATGTAATTCATTTTCCGCTGTAGTCTTCTTCCTCAAAACCTATCATATTTTCTCTTTCACACACATTTCTCAAAAGGTGTACAATATGTAAATATTCTTTTTATAGTCAGTTCAAAGCTTAAATTCAAATTTTATTGCTGCCTGCAATGCAAGAAATGCATTTGCAGTGTCATTTTATAATCATCTGCTCAACAATTTTTCTAACTCTACACCTGACTTTCTTTTTTATTTCTGCCAAATTTTGACAGATTTGAATGAAAATTAGACACATTGTTTGATGACCAGTTCAATCAAATATGCGTTATCAATTGTGCGTACATTCATTGTGTCATGACAGTTCAAATAAGGTACACCCCCTCCCTCCAAAAAAAAATGTGATTTGGAATTTACTAATTATGTGACTTTTAATTTAAGGGATACCTTATTGTCACCTTTACAGTTATAATAAATGAATTTACATCAGGTTATGATCTTTTTTTTATGTTATATTATTACAAAATAATCATTTAACGTTGTGTAAAACAGTCATTCAAATCTGTCAAAATTTGGCGATATAGGGAAAAAACGGATGTGGAGTTAGAAAAGTTGTTGAGTATATTATTAATATACGCACCATTTTGCTACCTTTAATAACTTAGTAGTCATTTTTTTAAAATTCAGATTTGACCTTGACATGTCTGTGACCTTGAAATTACATTGAAGTAACCCTTGGATACGACAGTTCCAGAAAAAATTATCTAGTTCATCCACATATAAAGGTTAGCAAACATGCCAAGTAAAACACGCTTTGCCATCGTATGCCACTTTTCCCAGATATATATTATTCTATATAATATTATAAATATTTTTTATATTATCATTAGTTTTATTTACAAAATACTAAAGGGCGTTGAGACACAAAATTTAAACCAATTTAGATGGTATATGAAAATAAAACGAGTGCACAGCGGCATAGTTTATTTGTAAATGCATTTATTTGACCTTTGACCCCATTGTACTGTAATGAGGAACACTAGCAGGCGGCAGCCCCTTTTAAATTTCATGTTCGATCCTAAGGAACACTTTTATACTAATATCTGAGCATTAACAAAAAATGCCATCAGAAGTCACATTTTCCCAAGATATTGGCAGACTAAAAAGAAACCGATTGAAAACGGGAAAATATTTAATGAATGTCGCCAAGGATGTACTTAAAAATCCTTGGTAACGTGTTAGAATCGAAATAATATATCTCATTTAGTGATTCGCCCTCGTGATATAATTCCTTCGCATCTGAACTCCAAACAATGATTTATTCAACGACAAATCACTGGATGAGATATATTATTTCTTAAATTTGACACTGTTCCTGCGATTTATTTTACTTATTTTCGTGAAACACCTTTCTTCTTAGTTTTAGCTTTGTCAGAAGTATGCTTCGTGAAACAGACTCAGTAATAGAAATAATAATGACAAAATTAACAAACACTAAAGATCTCCCGATTTAATTATTAATCATATAAAATAAATGTTAACATGTTTATGTTTTTAGACAGTATGTATAAATTACATGTACTTCACTGTGCAATGTTTTGTCAATTTTTGTTTGTTTGTTTCTTTTTTCGGTGATGGGTTGTGGCGGAAGATCTTATGCCGTTTCTAAACAGTATTTCATTTAAGTTAGACAGTCAGTTTCCTGGATTTCATACAAGTGTTAACTTTATCTCCACAAGAATCTGAACGCTCGCTCGGTTCACAAAGCCCCTTTCAGGTCGTATGAAATCCAGGAAACTGACTGTCCACCTTAAATGAAATACTGTTTAGAAATGGCATAAGATCTTCCGTCCAACTATATAGTGCTGCCTCACTGGAATATCACGCCGTAGACATTATACTAACACCGGACTGACCAGTCCTAGCACTATCCTCGTAAAGCTGAGCGCCAAGCGAGGAAGCTACTAGTACCATCTTTTACGTCTTTGGTATGACGCGGCCGTGGATCGAACCCACGACCTCCCGCACTTGAAGCGGACGCTCTACCACTAGGCTACCGAGGCACCTTCTTGAATTACGTTTCTAGGTTGCTTAATAATGAATGACGTTACTGACATTAAGGAGGTAGTAAACCGTAATATTTTTATGTGCGTATGCCCAACTGGAAGCTAACGTGAGGATTTACGACAACGTTTACGACAGACTAAATGTGTTTGCATATTTATTTTTCTGAAAGAAAACCATTAACCTGTCTCTGATGTGATGCTTAATAGTTTGATAATGCTGAAATAATGAATATATTATTGCAGAAACCCTACAAAACATTGTTGCCTTAAACTGACGCCATCGACGTCGTGACGTTACATGTCAATAGCTTTTATCTTGAAAGTAGGTAATTGGTAGCATTATTTTTTATTTGAGATATTTGTAAAGAGCCATTATTTGCCGAAATATTTGTATGAGTCTTTCGCTTTTGATAATGATCAATATTTAACCGCTTTTATGTACTTATGTTGAAATGTTATGCGGAATGTAAGAAATGGATGATGGAAACTGATGTTATTGGGAAAGAAAGGTTACTTATTACGGCCGCTTTCAAACAAAAATTGGGCAGTTGATTTATAATACCTATTTTTCCATTTTCATTGATAATTTTGTACTTGTATACTTTAACTATGCTCTGATATTGTTCAGATTTCAGTAGAAAATACTGATTTCTTTAATTAAATTAACGTTACCATGGAAACAAACCCTGTACGTTGTAAAGGTTTTAATACTCATATTTTTGTTGGGAATATGGACTATTATAAATCTGAACTTGGGAAGCGAAATTTGAAATCATACAGATCTTGGGAAATTCTTCACTCCGGGATATACAGTCTTTCATTTTAGCAAGCGATTCATTTGCAAATAATCAAGAAAATGTCCAAATAAATCATATCAAAATGTAAACGCATGTCTGCAATTTGCAAATTCGTCTGCAGATTCGTTTCCGGAATGAATATAAAACAATTCATAAAATCTGTATTGACATGTAATACAAATAATATACAGAAGTACATGCTATATACTGGATAATATTCGTGATAATTCTGTAGCATAATGCAATGCCTATGTATTAAAATGCGTTCTGTAACATAATACTCCAAGCACATAAAATTTCACACATCAAGTCAAACAATGGACATTTCGAAATTTTACAAAAGCAATAGTACTACTATTTAACTATATGTATTTATTTTAGGCTAACTAATGAAATACTGTATTCTATCAGTTAAATATTTTCATATCTCATCACTCACACTGTGAAAATATGAAATCTATATTTTCACACTGTGAGAGATATAGCTCCGCCCCCTCATTACATTGTGTATGAATTTTAAATTATTTGCTTAAAACAGGATGAAAATTGTAGACGCACTTTGTTCTTTATAGTATATTTCTCGATTCAAATTATTTTACTTAAAGAGAATTTCATACCGTTATGCAGCAAAATCTAAAACAAAATGGAACTTTATGTTGCATGCGTCTTTATAACGTCACAGCACGTCTGACGTCATGTCTGTTTACGCGCGTCTGTTTCCCGCGCTGACATTAAAACAGTTGCAAAATGCACATCTCAACGTAATTGAGCATAAAATAAAAAGAAAATTTGTTTGTTTTTCGTGAATGTGGAATATATCTCACCTCGAAGTGAGAAAATTTTCACATTTTCACTCGCGCTACGCGCTCGTGAAAATATTTGAAATTTTCTCACTTCGAGGTGAGATATATTCCATATTCACGAAAAACAAACAAATATCCCCTCTCTCTCTCTATCTCTCTCTATATATAAAGGCAGAAATTCATTGTCATCAACTAGGACAGATTAAGATCTCGCCGGATACAATGCTTTTATCTCTCAACCTCAACGTGCTGCGATTTTATCAAATTGAGCGTTATCCAGGTAAAGTGTATGTAAGCCCTTAACAGAGGTTGTACTTAGGTGCATGACTGTAATTCTAACAGCTGTTCAAAACTTGAAATGGTAGGTACTTCTGTTGTAAGTTCTTTTGTAGATTTTTCGTATAGAAATCGAAATATCTCAAAAAGAAATGCATACAATTTTCGTATTTCCCCGTCTTTTAAATATTATTACAAAGATTGACGTTTTAGTTATATCCAGCAAAAATTTCACCAGAAATCGAACTATAAATAACTTTGTTTTGGGTACTATCATATTCACTAGCATTAAAATATATTTTGATTTGCCAGCTTATTTGGTGCAAAGGCTTTGTATGGATACCTATAAAATTGAAATCAAACTGCACAATATAAGAAAAGAAAGTGGGAATTTGTAAATGTGTCTCTGTATTTTATTTCTGGCATTGTCTGTATAATCCACTCGACGCTGACACTGAGTCACTAAGTGTAGGCTTCTCGTAGTATGACCTGAACAGGAGTTTCGTAGGCTGAAAAACGTTTGGAATGGGAAAACATTGATATTTACATAATTTGAAAAGAAAACTGCTGATTTTTGTCTATCATTTTGAAAATCCATGAAGGCTGAAGATTTAGGTTTAGAACTTGAACCGACAATACTGAAATACAAATTAATGCAATAAATAGTGTAATAAACACCATCAAAAATAGTTTAAAAAGAAGAAGGATACCTTAACAGAAACTTGATTGAAAATGACAAAGTCCTCACCATAGAATTTTTGAGAAAAAAAATCATGTTTTTTCTGAATGTTTAGTTATACCCAAAATATGGGCGATAAATGCTTCCATTGCTAACGATGAGAGGCCAAATTATTTAGTCAAAATAAACAGAGATATTGAATAAAAAGAAACACAATCTGCATAATACAGATCCAGCCAGTGGCGTTACTTTTCTAATAAGCCCAGCACAGAAGAGATTTGAAATAGCCATGCGAATGTTTTTCGAATAAAGTTAACCTATTAGAATTACATGACGGATTCGTCACGAGGTCCATGGACTTTGGACATTACAAAATGATAAACATCTAATTGAGTTCTAATTTGATTTTGTAATACATTTTTATTGCAATATGGTAAGGAGCACAATGTGCTGGGCAACAAAACTTTATGTTACGACCTATATTTGCCCGCCCGCTTAGCTCAGTAGGTAGAACGTTGGTCTACGGATCGGGGGTGGGGGGGGGGGTGTCGTGAGTTCGATTCTTGGGCGGGGCGTATGTTCTCCGTGACTATTTGATAAACGACATTGTGTCTGAAATCATTAGTCCTCCACCTCTGATTCATGTGGGGAAGTTGGCAGTTACTTCCGGAGAACAGGTTTGTACTGGTACAGAATCCAGAAGCACTGGTTAGGTTAACTGCCCGCCGTTACATGACTGAAATACTGTTGAAAAAACGGCATTAAACCCAAAACAACCAAACAAACAAACGACCTATATTTTCATACAGTGAACTCATTAAGTGTGTACGTCTAAATTGCATCTTTTACGTCTACCAAAAAGTTCAGAACAAATGTATTCACATTTTCTGTAAAATATTACGGCTAACTGCCATAATTTCTGATATGACTTTTCACCAAATGAGAAAACCTGGACTTAATTTCCACACCGAGAAAAGTCTGTTGAACTTTTGCGCAACCACACGATTTTGTAAGTTTTTTTCCGACGAATTTTGATTTTTTATAAAGCTTAAATGTTCTCATTTCACATTCTCTCTACTCATTAATTCTATCCGGAACAAATTTCAAAAGCGTTGTTAGTAACTTAAACTATTAGTTTTGATCCAATTTCAGTTTAGAATTTCAAAATGGTGCATTTGTCTGTTTAGGTACCTTTGTGATTACATTGTACTTGAAAAGAGGAGGATTTGGTCTTTTATTTACACATTTCTCAGTTTAACACCCTAGATCTATGCATGATTAAATATATCCGAACCCGCGATAAACTTATTTGCTTTCAGAAAATTTGCATGAAACGAAATGTTTTCGTAATAAAGATAAATTGCTAAAATCTTAAAAAAGAAAAATAAACGTTCTGTTGGATTTATTTTGAAAAAGCAATTCATCTCTTTACTTGATTTGTATATATGTTGTCAAAAGTAACATGAACAGGTGTGCGGTAAAAGTACAATGCATGTTTTTTCTGGTATGGAATGTTTGACTTTATTTCGCATATTATTTCCAACTGGCATAGAAAATTTTCATAAAATTACAATTCAGATTATCATAGATATATAAGTATATGGATTATTTTGATGGATAGAAACAGAAAATTGCTTTAAAAATTAAACAAAAACTGCCTATCTAGACACTATTAACTCAGTACAATAAACAAATAAATTTGATAGAATTAACTTTTAGATAAGTTTGCATCTTATAAAAAGCAAACGTTTCTTATCGAAATAGGTAATACATAAATAAATGAATTTTGTGGCAGCGTTTTTACTTTACAGACCAATGCTTTTAAGTACAATTTACCATTCCAGAAACGTCTGTATTGTGCCGGAGCAGCTCTGGGAAACAAATAGTCGCCCACGTTGTTCATATGATGATAAAGCGGAACCTGAAAATCTAATAAATGAATTTATGTTTAGAATTGAAAACCAATATGATATGTCTGGTTTTCAAAAAACATATAAAGGCAGAACATGGTGACAAATGTTAGCGAGCTGTTAAAGATGAAATTATATATTTCTACATACCTCGCTCATTAGTACATGTAGATAGGAAATGCGAAGATTCTGTGGATAAATGCAAGAGAATTGCATGAAGTTTCCGGCAACAAAGTTGCAGAACTGCCAATGAGACAACTCTTTGACAACATTTTGTAACCACTGCGATTGCAGTACATATTTAATGGTTTTTGCAATATCTATTTAACAGATGTTTATAATCAGACGAAAATAAGCGTGCAAATGGAATCAACGGTTCAGGTTTCTTATCAATATGGCCTTTGTGTTACTTTTATCTAGAAAGTGATTCAAATAAACTGAACCCTTTCATCCCATTCCAGCTTAAAATAAAATAGTGTGTGTAAATTGAATTCTGTATTTTTGTTACCTCGAGCAAAAGAATAAATGTCATTTTTGTTGCCACTTTCAAAACAAACAACATGCAAAATGAAAATGAAAATATAAATTTCATCATAGAAAGACACTTACAAACCAGCAATATAATTTAAGATCTGTACAAGCCTCGAGCATAAGCTAAGGCCTTCTAGCTTGGTCATCAAGTCTAAAAAACTTTGAACACAATTTTTTTTCATCATATTTGTCATTATATACAGAAGTTCTCATACGAGGGGTGTTCGAAAAGAAATGCAACTACATTGATATATTGTTATTCACGAGGTTTTCGTGCACCGAACTTGACATGTGTACAGATAAGACCTGTGTCTATCCATATGTAAAATTTGGTTTACTTCCATTCATCTGTTTGGTAATTACAAAAGGTTCAATACATGTACTCATTGTACTAAGACAAAAATGGTTGTTGAAAAACGTATAGCTAAATTGACTGAAAATCGGGCTTATATCAAAGGGAGGACCAAACTTGGGTTAAGTGTTAAATTTATCCATGAGGAAATTTGCGAGATTTATAGACATGTTGGATGAAACGATTTAAAGCCGAGAAAATATTGGTTATACCCCCACTACTCTCAAAAGAAGTTTTAACGTCTTATAACAGGGGATGAGAAATGGGTTTACTATTACGAATCAAGAAAAAGCAGTCAAATCGTGTTAGGGCTACCAGAAATTCGAAGAGGCCCGTAATTGCAAAACGTACGCAGTCAGCGAAGAAAAGGTAGTATGTGATTTTCTTCATGCACCAGGGACCTGATTTTCAAATACCAGTACCAAAGGGCAAATCTGTAACCAGCAAGTTCTACAGACACGTTGTGCTAAAAAACTTGAACAGTATTTCCTCAAACGTCGATCATAATGCATCTGCGCACAAAGCACATAATATAACAATTATTGTGAAGCAGTTTTTGAGCGAGAACCACGTGACTGTGCTTGATCACCCTGCCTATTATCCGGACCTAGCTCAATGTGACTTTTTTTCATTTGACTTATTTTAGTACATGAGTAGTATACCAATTGCAGACTACCAAACTTGCTTTAAATCCTTGATTAAGAGGTTAAATAAGTGTGTAACGTGTAAGGTTTGCTGTCACCGTGAATGTTGTTGTATATGATACTGTATAAAAATGAGAGAATGAGTTGCATTTCTTTTCGAACACCCCTCGCACAAGCTTAATTTTGCACTTAAAATATTTTAGCGTACACTGTGCGGCAAGATCACCAGCAGTTAACTGAAGTTCCTTGGAGGCTGTAAACAGTTCTAAGCGGTTTGTTTTGAATAACATAGGTCAGGTTAAAATTTAGGCAATTGAGAAACTGAAGTGCATTTTGGAACTTTTTTTATGATAAATACTAAGATTTCAGTTTTGTGGTAAGAAGAGAGTTAAAATCATTTAGTAAATTCGCATTAGGTAACCTGAGCTTAAATTTTTTGCAGATGCAAAAACTTGTATCGAAGCGGATGTACCACTTTTATTGCGATTGGAAAATTCAGGGCTTGCAAACTAATCTGAAGAAATACACTGTTCATAGTTTAGAATTTCAATACGTTTTTTTCAGGTATTTGGTTACAAATTTTGAATGTATCGTAGTCGGCAGTTTACCTATGAACTGTGAAACCTGAGCGTGTTCATCCAGGGCTATGTTTTAATTCATTATCTGGATAAGCCCTCCAGTGGATTACGTTGTTGCTAATTTGTGTAAAGCCTTAAAATCCTTACTTTCGAGTTCTTCAATATCATATAAACCAGCTTCGGTAATGTAGTTTGTTTAGAATAAAGTTTGCCAGTTGATAGCTATAAAATCCTTACTTTGGTGTTGTTCAATGCTATTTAAACCAGCTTTAGCAATGTAGTTTGTTTAAAATTAAAGTTAGTTGATAGCTGTATACTCAATATATTAACCCTTTGTGTGGATTTTTAATCGCGATCAGTTTAGCGAATTTCAGGTTTATCATAAAGAGTAAATGGGTTTAAGACATTCAAATGTAGTAAAAATCTAACTAAAATCACCTAAATCATGTAAATATGAAATCACAAAAGTTGCATAGTGTGCTGGGCGATAAAACTTCAATTAAATAGCCTATTTAACTGTGCCAGCAACCGTTAAACACAATCAGCACACATAAAGCGCGCTTTTCCTCATCTGGTCTGTAGATTAAGTAAAATAAAACAGCATTAATTTTGTAAGTCACTTACAAAAATTAATAGCTGTTTTATTATACTTTAAGTACAAATCTCAACGTACGACACAGCATAGCCTTCCGACCCTTTTTACCACCAGTTAATAATTATGCAATTCTCATACCACGCTAGCAAATAAAATCTGTTGGAAGTAATTGAAGGTGATTTGTTAAACATTCTGTCCAGTATAAAGCGAAAGCCAAAGGCAGAGTCAAATGTTTTATTAGTTAAACATATACATGTTTATAAGTCAAAGCAGAAATGTTTTTATAATACTCGTAAATGACTACATAGTAGTCCTCGAGACTGGTTAAACAGAGGTTAACTTTTATAAGAAAAAGGAATATAATGAAAGACAATCAAGCAACATGTGAACAAATTTAAAAGGATAAGAAATATGTACATGAAACATATTTTCTTAAAACATGTTCATGATATACGGGTATGAAAGCAGCACACAATATCGACAATTAAAATTTTCGATACTTTTGTTTTTGACGAAACTAAACATGCATATAAAGCTCAGTAGAGCTATTATCACAGCTTTTATATCAACAATCACGATTAGATATACCCTTAAGGATCATACTTCAATTCATGTCAAGAAACAAAATGTTATTTTCGAAATTATAAATAAAAAAGAAGGATGAAGAATAAGGTGTATCTTGCAAGTTACAAACAGTTATGATTACTAAGTCCTGCTCAATGGAAATATCTGTGAGACCAAAGTAGTATGTTCATAATAAAATACATTGCCACTGGTTTATCACAGTGAAGCCAATATAACGAGGGTATATTGGCTGATCCGGATACAAACGGGATGCCACATGTTCAAATTGTCACGTAAAGGTTTTGAATAATAAAACAAATTTTTTACATCTCTAAAAATGCATGTTTGGATAGACAAGATATAATTCGTCTTTGGAAACCATCTTTTTTACTTGCAACTGCGTTTCTATTTGTCGCGGAATACTTTTTGTGAAATATCTTTGTCAGAATAAGAAACATGTTCACAGTAAATGTTTTGGATCTTAAAAGAAATATTTTCTCTGAAAATGTAATTTATCTTTAACTTTAAAAACAGCCACATTCAGGAATGAAGACATGTAAAGAATGATACATAACTATTATTTGGTTCTTGCATAATTCAGACAATATTTTATTTTCGGAAAACATTCTTACATAATTCAAAAAATCATTCAAACACATACAAAAATCTGTCAAAACAAATCTTATACTCTGGTATACAGCTGAAACGCCGCTCACCCTTTGCGATAACATGATCATTTGCTTTCGGAAGAAAACGTAAAATCTGGTTAGTCTGTAACAAAATATTTATATAAACATTACGCTTCTACCATATAAAGTATGCATTAGAATGTTTAAAATGTGAGTTTGTCATGTCATAAACTGGTAAAAATTACACATATGCCTTTATATACCGTAAACTAAACCAACAATGGTGGTGTTCCTATTTTCACCATGTTATTGTCCGTACATATTGTGAGATGTTTGCGGTAGTATGTTTATAATTACCTTGAAAAGATTTACATTTAGCATTTTGTTCTTTATATAATATTCCAAAACGAAAAACATACAGCTTTTGGATCAGATGGAGTGTAGTTGTAAGTGTAAGTATGTGTTTGCATTGGTGTTGTACAATGGTTTGTATCTATAATACGTTGATGTAAATTTCTACAATAAAATAAGTAATAATGATAGGGTAGATGCACATGGAATGTTCATTGTCATATTGATAAGGCTAATGTTCATTAAACAGAACTCAGTCTAGGTAATGAGTGTGATCAGAGCGAAATGAATGTTAAAAATGATGATAATTTCATTCTCATACAACAGAGGTGAACTAACAGATGTACATATAAATAATAAAACTTCTTAAAATATAAGTCGCGTACGTTTCAATATGAGCTTTCTGGGCTTTAAAATCATTATTAAATATCTAAATTGCATAGTAAAAGAAACAAATGATCAGTATCTAGGTAGTATTAGGTTTGTAATGCTGGTAACGAAAAGGGGGCTCGTTAAAGATCAATTTTCCGTACAATCACGTTGCTTATAGTAAGCTATAGACCAAAAAATGTTTTAAGTGTAGACAAACCTCTATTAAAAATATATAATCCCAACATGTTGACGAAGTAACCTAACATGGCGTTCAAATTAAAATAGAATACAAAAACGACATCAGAGCACAAACTACATAACTTTGACGCTTAGTTCAACTGATATTTGATTTAAGAGTACCGGATAAACGACATCAGAATATAAAACGAAGAAATAGACCACTTACACACTGGTTAATACCATCGGAATCTAAAATAACAAAATATAGACAAAACAGCCTTGTACGAAGTAAAATTAACAAACTTAAATGTATTCAAATGATACGGAGCACCGACATATCAATTAACGGCTAACAAATATTGAAATGTTATGTTCTGGTAAATATTGAGACAATAAAAAGTTAAATATTTGATATAAAAGTAAAACATATAATACATCTGGTTTACGGCGCCATTATATGATCACAATATCTACAACAATTACTTAATTTTCAAAAGGTCATGCTTCAAGATACACAACATGATACCAACATGTTTAGAATACAAGGCCTTATTAGTATGAAAAAAATATTGTAGTCTACAGGATATAGGGCACTACTAAATATAAATTTGACTATATGTTTAAGGCAGTAATGAGCCGGCTACACAAGTAGTGTCTAATAAAGAAAACAAATGACATGAATCTAGAGGCGTGTCCCAAGGGTAAATGAAGTGTCATAAAAAGGCATTATTTTAGATTGGTCCGATATCATGTTATAGTCAGTGACTGTTCACTGTACAAGTGCTCCTTCTGAACAACGAAGCTGTATACTACTTGCCAAGTTATGGTCTTCTTCGCGAATGACAATTCCCTAAAAATGAAGTAGATACATGACTACTTCAGAAATCTGATAAATTAATACAGTGACGTACCTGTCTGTCGATTGAAGGAAACAGGTTAAAATTTGAAGTAAGTTAACTCCAATGTTAATTTGACGACATTTACTTTTACTTTATCGGCTTAAAGATTTCTAACGACCATCTTTCACTAAAGTATCTTATCTTAAGGTATTTACATCAAAGGTATAAATTCCTCCCTAAATGTATTTATCTTCATTAAATTTTATAAATTAAGTCAGCATATAGAGCTACATTCGAAAATAAATGCAGTAACTGTTGAGTGTTAAAAACCAGTTTTTTAGTGGTAGTACATAAATATACTGTGTTTATCTATGCATGTACACAGTGTGTACTGTTCTAAACATAATACAGGAACTTTTTAATTGTAAGTTTTACATAAACTATAAGAAGTAATTTTTCATGTTTTTAAATATGAACTTTGGATAAGGAAAATACAATCTTCAGTCGTCAGTTAATTGAAAACAAGATGACTATAGTTTCTTGCATAGTTCTAATTTTACTTCCATCATTCCTATTTAGTTACTCAAGGAATATAGCATGTCTTCTTGGCTAAATTCCAGACCACACTGGTCTTGAAATGCGGACTCAGTTGTAGTAGTTGCTGTTGTAGTACTCTCCGTTGTTGTTACCGGTTGGTCAGTTCTTAGAAGTACAGGCGGAGCTTGTGTCGTCTGGGTGATATTTTCAATCCGTTCTATTTCATGAATGGCAGTTTCGTATTTGAAATGAAGTTCCAACAAATTTGCTTCTAATCGTTGCTGGTAAAAATAATTAGAGAATTAGATATGAAAGAGATATAAATGTTATTTCTGAAGAAGGTTTATATTGAAAGCTTCATAATATGTTTGTTTTCTTTTTGAAAGATTTTACGAGAAAGATGAAATACTTGTTAAACATTAAGTATAAAATTTGGCGGCAGATATTAAATTATCTTTAACATATCTTAATGAGAAATAGTTTGAAAATAAATGAATAGCCTATATACCTTCAATACAAACATGTAACTGGGACGGCATGTAATGAATTAGTACTTCAAGTCTAAATATATAAGTATAATACATTTGTGTTCGTTGTGGGACAATAGTGCATTGATGACAGGGTTTAGTACAATATACATATATCTGTATAAGATAATCAAAATGAAAACCAAACTTGCGGGACCTTACATCAATATGTTATTCCATCAGATATGATGAGAAGAGTTTTGTTATCTACCACTGCAGGATTTTACCTATACAGATATAAACTGTATGCGGTCACCTTTAAAACTATCTTAGCTATCAAAGTGAATTTGTTATTTTATTGATATTAGAAAGTTGCGTTATCGGGAACATTTATAAACAGATTTCGAACAAATTTCAAATAAAAAATGAAAGTGAAAGGAATCTGACGTTACACCTGGCATAGTCGCATACCAAAAGTCTTTTCGTATTAGATTATTTAAGAACTGTTTTATATCTCAAAGAAAAGAATATTAGAAAGTCAGCGAATTAGTTAAAACTCCTTTGGACAGCGTTTCTTATGTCGGGTGATTTATTAAGTTTCGGCACACTGAGCGCATTTTTAAATAGTTTTTTAACCTTTGTTCTGTACATTTTTCGCGTTTTTATTTGTTAAAGTTTGTACTCACATTTTCTTCTGTTAAATTACGAATATCTTATTCCAAAGCTTTTAATTTAGCAATTACCATCTTTTCTTCCGTTTTGGATACATCCAGTAGCTCCCTCTGAAAATATTTAAGCATATCTTGAAATTTACTTCACCGATGGCGTGTTCTGACATAGAGATACCACTGTCTAAAATCGTGCAACCAGTCAGTTAGGTCAGCTTGCGGGATGGTCGGACAGTGTGAAAAGTACTACTAACTGGTTTATGATGGTGCATGTGAGTTTATATATCTTTAAAAAAAATGCAGTAGAATGATTTTGCAAGTTCATGCATACTTTGAGAATAAAAGCTCGTCATAAAAGAATCAATTAAAAACATTTGACCAGTTCGCAGCATATTTTGACTGAGTGCATGCAAGTTATGGTTTTGGCTCTGAAAGGGATCTAATATTGATATGTTTGTAAATCAGAACTTTGTATTAAGCAAGATATTTCCACAAGGAACACTGTGGCTTTGTTTTACATGGCATTCCCTTGTATATTCGTCCCTGTTCAACTTTTCCCTTCGGAATCCTCCCCCACCCCGACCCAATTTCGCCCCTTACCAATTCCTTCCCCTTTATCAATATTTAGCTTATATTATATGTACTTGTTGGATGTTTGAAGCAAAAGGTCTGAAATATTTTGCCATTACAGCTTCTTTTTGTTGTGGGCCTACTATGAAAATGCGTGGCTCTGGGGCTGTGTTTTTGGTGCTCTGTGCTACCGAGAGATCTACCATTACCTATTATCGTTTATTATGTAGCAGCATGTAAATTCAAACAGTAGAATGTAACATGGAATAAAAATATTGTAGGAAAAATATTCTGACAGTTGTTTTATATATTTATATATATTTATGTTTTATATAAAATATTATTGTTTTTAAAAATCTTGTAGATTCCAACTTTATTTCTGATAATTGTTTTATACAATGGTTTTAAAATCTAGTAGATATCAACTGTATTTGTAAAACAGAAACATATACAACTAAGATGACGGAGGGAAAAACGACTCTAAGAACATGTTTCAGCTTTGTAATTATTTACAGAAAAAAGTTTGTTTACACACACCTTTCAACAGATTCAGTTTATCATTTGAAAGATACGCGGAGATATTTACGATAATTCTACATATTCTGGGACTTCTTTAAACATCGTTACACAGTCTAGAAAATAATTGCTGCACATTTAAATTTTCGGTGAGAGCATTTTATTTAACATATACCATGAAACAAATCGTGTAGCAACGATATATCATTTAGGTGTAGTTTTCTATATACTTTGTTTGTCTGCGATAATCTTAGTCAAACAGTGGTGTTACATCGATATATCCATTAAAACTTGTTTCTCTATACGATTAAGTGATATCATTTAGAAACAGGCAAAGTTTCGTAAACGTTTTTTATGGTTGTGTATTAGTTTTATTTTCATAGAGAGTTTTTCTTTATTACTCTCCCACCTCTCCCACGCATCGGTCGAATATTACAATACATTTCCATTCCATGTCATATGTGAAGTAACGGTAGTGGATACTCAACTCTGGTAAAGGAGCGTAGTCTTTATATATTCGAGTGTTTATCTTCATATACACGAGCGTTTCTCTTCATATATTCGAGCGTTTGTCTTCATCTATTCGAGCGACTTCACCAGGAACATTTCAAGTCATTTACGTTTTAGAAAAATGTTGCATGACACAAAATACGTTCTATTCCCAGAAGTCTCGCCTGCTTCTTACGTCCCATGTGTAAGTATCCAAACATGGGGTCTTGCAAGTTACTTAAGTCCGGGATGAATTCTTAGTAATTGTTTTAACAAGATGACATAATTATTTGCATTTTTATTTATTATACTTTAAAAAGCTGGATTGCAGCTAGAGACAGTATCTCTAAATCTTCTTTTATCAGAAAAAAGTTAATCGGGTTGAGCAGCCGGCATGTTACCTTATGCAGTACCGCTCTGAAAAGTCGCTCGATTTTGCCTGTACAAATGTAATTCCTTAACGCATCGTGTATATGCCATTCGCAATATTTCTAACAACATATACAGAGTATCAGCAAAACATCAGAACGCACCTGTTGTAAAATACTGTCTGACAATTCCTTCTTCATCTCCTCTACGGACAAAACCAAATCCGTGTACTCCTTCTGGCACACGTAACAATCTGAAAAAGGTATGATTCTACATTTTGTATACATAATTTACTTAAAAATTCAAACTTGAAAGATAGAATCAGTTGTCCGTTGATATATATGTCGAATGTTGTAAGCAATGACATGTAGTCATGTTGAGGACTTCGATGAACAGAATACTTGTATATCAACATACATATTCAGCAGGCTCATTAGCACAGTAAATATTTTCCCAAGTTTTATTCCTGTTTATGTTTGTCCCTGTCGTAATAAATATTTGACAGAAATAAAAGAAAAACACTTCAACGTCAAGGTATTATACAAGAGAAACGTTGTAGGTTTTATTTTGCCAGTTGATAAAATCTTACTTACAATTACAGGTTTTTCCGTTTTCTGCAAGTGTAAATCTGGTTTGACATGCGCACACGTAACTCCCGGCAGTATTATTAAATATCTGTTGACAGCCGTGGCCAGTGTTTTGGCATTCGTCGATATCAGAAATAAAGCAATGTTAGAATAATGTATTTACAAAATTAACCCTCGTCAAAAGGTAAATCTGCAAGTAAATGGCAAACTTTCAAATAAATGAAATTTAATTTAGCGCGACTATGCAAAACGTCGTTGATTACTTAATGTCACATTGAGTGTACGCTGCTAAATCTAACCCTAACATTGAACACTTATTACGTGCGTACATCCAATAGGGGTGATTAAATGTTGGCGGCTTTCTTGACCGTCACATATGAACAAAACATCGTAGTATTTATTTTGTTTGCGAATTCGGACGTTTCGTGGACCGCACATTTCTTCCCTGATGTGTTTTAGATAAATCATTTGAATTTTACAACACTTTTGACTGAAAATGCAGCTGGGTTCGTAGAAAATAATCGCTTGCCAAGAAACCAGAATCGTTCCTCCATGGAATTCTTTTTCCCGCTAGAGATTCTTAAGTTATTACCAGTGTCACACATCTCGCCTTCATAACCTTTAGGACATTGACAAATTTCTGGTTTCACACACACACCAAAGTCTCCACAACCACTTGTACAAATTGCTGAAATGAAAATAATGAGTAGGATAAACATATAAACTTAGAATATATTATATATTTTGAAAAAAAAAAGCTACTGGAAACTGGCTTTCATAACAAAATATATTTTGACATTAGAGCAATCGAGAACAGAGATAAGAGAAGGTAAATTATTCTGAAAAAAAACCTCTCATGATATTTAGTATGTTGGGAAAGACAGTGAAATTTGCAGCAGATATTTGACTTGTAAAATAACAGTTTGACCCTTCTCGTCGTCTGTTCTAGAACGATGTTAAAGATGAGAACGACTTGAAGTGGGTTAACTGGAAAATTTCTCCCATCACTCAATGATTGTTAGTGATTTATTCTTAGTTGTGCTCTAAAAAACTATGCAAATGTGCGTTGATGTGTGTCAAAAGTTTTGCCACACGATGCAAGCAGTAAAGCTTTATCATATAATTGTTCTTAGCATCAAGTCACATATATGTTCTTATGATTTCTTGCTTTGTCATATTCTTTGCATGCATTTATATTGCATTTGTTTTTATTAGCGTATAACCATGTCGACTGTAATAACCGAAGTATCCTTGAGGAGTGCAATAAACCGGCTCTCAGATTAAAAAAAAAACTGGGAAAAGTGCAACGTGTTTTTACTATAATGTATTCTGTCACAACAGTGCATGCGGTTTCGGATGTTGTTGTTTCTCTTTTTTTTGTAACATAATGTTTGATAATGACAGATTAAATGTGTCAGCTGCGACTGAGATTGTCAGTTCACGGCTAGACAGATTAAGGTAGTTCTGCACGTTTGATAAATAGGAAGTAATAGGACATCACTTATCCGGAAAACCTAGAATAAAGCCTTGAACGGCGTACGGAAAAGAAAATGATTTTATGAATTAATGGCAACCGGGGAATACATTTATTACAACGGCAACGTTACTATCTTTCTAAGGTTAAAATATGATATTAAAACATCTGACATATTAAATAATTGCAAAAATGTGTTTAGATCAGCTTCTTGATATTCGCGGATCTCTTTCATTATTTGTAATATTTCAAAAACAAGCACATGAACATATACTTTTTATTTTAATATTTTATATGCCATTTGTTTTTACGACTGAGAAGTGTGATTAAAATGTACATTGTAAAAAATGCTATTCGCGAATACGTTATCAAAACTGTGATTTTCACATAGATCCACATAGACTTCCATTATGAAAATGGAGTCATTTTCTTTTTCGAATCAGTCTGGCAAAAACTCGAGCATACAACCCGTTATTTTTTCTAAGCATATTATGAAAATTGCTACATTAAAGAAAATATTTTGATCCGAACGTGCAGATTTACCTTACTATAATTATATTTTTCCATCTTTAATATGCCATTAGCTGCAGTAAGTCAATACGAGGTTAAAGGTAAAGGTTTCTTATTTAGATTTGGGTAGTTGACCAGAATGGTTGGAATGATTGGAGCAACTTTTTTCCGGTCGAACCCACAGCAGAAGTGATATTACACCCCACCCCATCCTTCCACACCGACCCTAAGCATCCAGTCTAGATTGATACTGCTGGAAACAGTACCAATGCTTGCCAATCGCCCAGCACTGAACACTGGTCGGCATATAACCAGTGATTGCACATCGAACTCGAATGGCTGCAGTTGTAGTCCAACCTGCGACCTGCTGCTCCACTGACTCCCTATGTGGTTGTAAAATCATGTCGAAAAAATGTGTTCATCCATGTAGGAAAGGGAATGGAAATATAAAGACACAAAAAAAGGCAATACCGTCTTAAGACTGAATATGTTAGATATAGAAATACAGAACTTAGCAATTCATTCGGAACATCTAATTACGTAAACATTATAATTTAAATCGAAAAGAAACAAACAGTAACATTTAGGGCGAGGATGCATTTTCCATTGTTTAACCATTATGACAAATTTGAACAAGAAAATCTTACGTGCCATGCAGCCATTCTCTCTCTTCTGACCTTTAGTCCACCCAGGACAGCAACTACGACGGAATGAGGAAGATTTCTGCAAGATGAAGACTGTACGGTTTGTTGTTTCGTATTTTACACTGAAAGGATAATTAATCGTTTGAGAAAAAAGAAACATACAGACATTAATATCTCCGAAGTCAGTACTGTGCAGATTATAACCCATTCCGAAAAAGGTTTATTGTTTAAACAGTGTTGCAAAGTTGATAACAAAGCAATTTGGTTCTGTCATTACACTCAGAATACATTAAAGGCTCATAATGCCTTTGTATAAAATGTGGCTGCCACCTTTTTTAATAGTAATCAGTATAATGTGACTTGGTGGTGGGTATCATGTCACGTGTCAACGGCGTGATATTCACGTAAGGCAACATTGTGCTCTCTGCTACAAGTAGACACCGTCGTTCATATGACTGTAAAATTGTTGAAAAAGACGTTAACCCCTTACAAACATACACGCAACAGTTCATCATCCAGATGCTTAGGTATTCAATTCCCTGTACATCTGAAGTCTTAACCGTGGTGAACCAGAATATAAACAACGTGTAGGTCTTGACTATTTGATCAATATAACACAGAAATATAATCGCTATGATTTCATTTCTTTATTAAATTTATCAGAATTCTCCTATGTTATTTTTATCCATAATGTCCATATTTGCTTTCAGAGCCTTGCATCGATTATATTCTTAATAAAGAAGAAGTGCTCGAACAACTGTAAAACAGGTTCTAGATTTAAGTATAGGTAAGAGTATTTATATAATCCGAACCCACCTACTTATTAACAACACGTCCAATGCAACTTCAATTAAGAAAAATGAAATTGATGCTTATAATGCAAGTTGAAATAAGCACCAACATTCCTCCCAGTACAATTAGGCTTGATAAATTTTCTTGTCAGTTTAATTTATTTACAGAGTGTTTCAAAACAATGTGTACATTATCATCAAAGTAAAGGATTCCTGGGAATGAATTTAAACGTATAGAATGAGATAGGAATAAAGAAGTAAATACATATAAAATTGATTGAGAATGCCAAACATAATGATAACAGGCAGGTTATTAATTATTACTGATAAGAAACAAACGACATAAAATGTACCTAGAGATGATTATCCAAATAAAGCCAAATCGGTCCTTTAATCAGCATTAACTTCATTTTTCTAATAAAAGGAACATAATTTTATTTTGTGTTGCCTCTTAACATCGTTGTTTCCATCTAATGAACCCACTGTCCCTAATAAATTTAATGAACACTTTTATCAAAAAAGGAGCACTTTTGCATGACCCGGGAAATTAAATCTGACAATTATACAAATATCAATAACCGTTCTACCTATAACAAAAATGGTTAAACTGAAAAAAAAAACATGGATATGTGATAACAATTTCTCTTGAAAACTCAATTCGTTACTTTATTTGATTTGTATATTTTATCATAAGAAATCAAGGACAGGTGTGTGGTAAAAGTACAATTCATTTTTACTTCTATGAAAAGTTTGCCTAAATAACCCATATTATTTCCAGCTGGCAGAGATCCATTTTATAAAAAGGATATAGACAATTCATATCCGATTCATATATCACAAAAGACATAGGTCGGTAGATTATCTCAAAGAATTATATAAAACGATAATTTCTTGAAAGTTAATCAACATTATGGGAAAACTATACTCTATTTCCTTAATAAATAAATAAAGACCTGTGATAAAACTAATGAATTGATTAGTGCGTATCTTTACAAAAAAAAAAACAACATTTTCTTGTTTTAATCGAAATAAGAAATGCTTAAAATGCATATTTGTGTGGAAGAGGCCAATGCTTTTTAATTGAAAATAAACTCTGTAAAGAGATCCATGCAACCAAGCAAAGTAATGGCATACTCGGTTTGATTAAGTGTGTTCATGAGAGGTAATGTAAGGTTCAACACCTCGCACGACCCCTAGAACCGGTTACGCGGACTTCTATTACCAAGGATACAACTAAAAATACAGATTCGGAAAATCACTGTTATGGTTGTGCGTGACTGCAAACATTTGTCAATAAAAGATCAGAAATGCGATGGTTTGCCACATAAAATCAAAGGAAATTACTAGTACATTTATTTTCCAGCACCGTTCAACATGAGTTCAACAACGGGTGGCATTGGCGGGCAATGGAAATATAGAACGAGAGCAGACAAAATTGTTATCTATTTGATAATTTACCGCGTATACATTTGATGTTCTTCAACATTTGCAACTCATAATTCGACAGAGTTTGCATTTTCGACGTAGGATTTATAATAACAGTCGTCTTACAGATCTTTTGTTTTAAGTGTCCGAATTGCTTAAACGTTTTTGACCATATTATAAAGCAAAGACTTATTGTTTTCCTTGTCTCGACGGTGGTTTTATTGATGAGGATGATAAATAATAATTAGATAACAACATATAACGAGGCAAATCATTTTCTTCAAGTTTGAGGTTTCAGCTCCCCACGTTCTACTCTTAACGATCAGCAAAACTTCTCAGCCTGAGACGTGGTCCTACTTGTAGGCACCGAGAAAACAATAATTGTCACGTTTGAAACCACAACACTTGAGATCAAAGTCTGCAACGACTGCAATGAAATTCAGATCTGTTGCTGCAAGATCATCATTGTATTTTTCACTAGGAATGAACTTCGGCTGCAGCATGTCTACATACTCAGCCAGATATGGTGATAAGCGACGACAGAACAACTGTTATAGAAATAGTATTGACAAAACAGATGTCTCACCACTTTGTCCAAAACAAAAAGCTGCTAGATATGAACGTCTAAACCTAACAATTTCACTTCTTTTAGAATGACATCAATTAGGATTTGTGTTAACTTTCTTGACTGATATGTTGACGAGCTGATGTTGTTTGCCATTCAATGATATATAATTTATAGAATTATTTAAGACTTAAATCGTATCTTTTTACGACAAAAGGATCGAAGGACTTTGTTTAAATTAAATGTTGTTTATCATTATATTTCAGTTGATACCGGGACCTACTTATAAACTGATCGTTGAAATCAGAAAAATCTTGGGAATTCTTAAGAAAAAAGTTTTGTTTACTTCCGGATATACAGTTTTTAAACAGTTATGAAACACATTTGCAAGCCAGCCAGTTGCAAATGTCCAAATAAATTATATCAAAATGTTAACGCATGTGTGAGGTGTGCAAACTCGTCTGCAGAGTCGTTTCAGGAATGAATAAATAACAACTTTGTGTAAGACTTGTTGAAATGTTATATAAGAACGTTGTTTTGGCGGTAGTTCTATAGAAAAGTACGACAAGG
The DNA here is from genome assembly GCF_021730395.1 of Mercenaria mercenaria. Classification (NCBI taxonomy): domain Eukaryota; kingdom Metazoa; phylum Mollusca; class Bivalvia; order Venerida; family Veneridae; genus Mercenaria; species Mercenaria mercenaria. The sequence goes on along the minus strand of NC_069375.1, from coordinate 9,754,867 downwards.
CAGATGTATTAAGTTTAAGTTTGTAACCGGATATACAGTTAATATCCAAACGCGAAATACAACACAAATATTCGAACGTAAAATACAACACGCGAATATTCAAATGCGATATTAAAAACATGTCTGGACTGGATTTGTTTGCGAGTCACCAGTAATCAACAAGTAAACAAAGAAGGAATTAAATCATTTAATTAAAATAGCTTAAAATATGTTATCATGTAAATTCAGTGGGTGTCATAGTGTGTCGAGCAATGAAAATATCATTTTAGCCAATTAAACCATACCAGAGCATCATTAAGCACAGTGTGCATACATGAAGAACATTTTTCTTTCATCTGGTTTATAAACTTATAAATTTTACAGATTTTATTTGTTCATTTTTTACCTTATCTCCATTAACCACACAGCGAGGAGCTGCCATAAGCTTATTCCAGCCCGTATTGACTGGTCGGTATCTTTGTTTGAAAGCAACGAAAAAGACCGCAGCTTTCCAACCGCAGCTTTCCAGTACTATTGAGGATGTCTGTATCTGTACCTGGCTTTTCTTGCAAACAGCATTTGGCAAGCTGAGAACTTTCCTATCACAATTAGCCCAAATAGACTCTTGACTCTTTCTAAATAAAATTTATTTTCTATCGGTGGTAAATGTACAGTACTATGTATTTCATCATGGATTACAGTTACAGGTTATTGATATCAAATTTAAGTTTAAATCGGACTGTAGAAAATACAGGAAAAACTCTTGTTTAAACAATATATAATTCAAAATCAAGATTCCTGTAACAAATCAGTATAACTAATAATCTGGCCCAGGAGAGTATTTGCTCGCACGCACACACGCAAAAAAAAGCACACACACACACACCCTTTTTTAGTTTAATGTAGAAAGGGCATACAACTTAGGTAAACTTGATGACCCCTTCCTGAATTTCTGATTAGTACTCACATCTGTCTAAAAGAAACTGTGTAAGATTTGTATTTTCAAACTATTCCATTTGTACTGAGATTTATTCAATGATAATAACATAACACCATTATTACAGAGCTCAATATTCACCTTATTCAATGTCTGTATCCACAGAAATATAGGAACTGACTAAGCTTAAAAACCTAGCAAGAAAACGCATTTGTATTCAAGATAAATTGGTTCATAGCAGCCTTACAATGTAAAGAATTTGCAAACCCTTGAGCAAACAAATGTAATGTTCAATGGGTTTTGAAGACAGGATGAAACTTTTTACTTCTTAATCTTCTTAGTAGGACAGACAGGTGTTACGTTAACGTACAGTTCATTTTGTCTGATGGGAGGTTAAACTGATTCATACATGTTAGTTTCGTGTTTCCGGTGAAATGTTCTACCCAAATATACGGCATATCAAACAATTATCAAATAGATATGTCTTTAAATTATCTCTTGAATAAATAGCTTGTAGTTTCTTGGGACATATTCAAGGCATCGACATTTGATAATTTTATATCTATCTAAGAAACAAAGAACATAATCATAAACGAAAACATGTGATAAAATTGATAATAGAATTAATGGATTTCTTTTAAGGAGCCAACTATTTGTCTAATCTTGAAATGCTTTAAAACGTTAGACCTAACGTTGCCTGCATGTTATTAGTAACCAATACTCTTTTTTTCTTTGAAGGATAAATATTTTATCCAACACATCACCAGAACCAAATATCTTATTAGGGCTTCCTTAGATTTCTTTTGTTTAAGAGAGTTTTCAAGTGAGACAATTCATCTACTATATACGTAAATCGATTTCTGGAACTTTCCTTTTTCCCCGACAGCTCCATTGCAAGGTAAACGTCAAACCAATACTAAATCAATATAAAACGGATTCCTGATGTTTTAGCTAAGTGATAAAACTCTGATATGTTATTCACCACATTCAACATTATAATGCTATAGAACAGAAAGCATATAAAAGTACCACGACCTAATATAACTATTTAAAGTACGTTCATTTACATTCCTCCCTGCCTTGCATCCCCCCCCCCAAAAAAAAAGCAAAAAAGAACAACCCCCAAAACACACACACACGCATGCACGCACGCACATACACACACTAAAATAAAAACAGAACAACATATTATATTTCTAGTAAAAAACAAACAAAAGGCAAGTACGGAATTCCGAGCTCAGGTAAGCATCAAAACGGTATAACTGATTTACATTTGATTTATTGTTATCCTCCGTATTGCAAGAAAAGAAAATAATTAAAAAATTTGTAAAATAATAATGAAAGTGATACAGAGCTTTTTCCGTTGTACCTATATCTATTAAAGTTAAACACAATTTACTAAATAATGGCATATAGCAGGCTGGCTAAAAATAGTAACTGAAAGTCGTATACAAAATGTTTTCCGAAGTTAAAATTTATATCTAAACACATCAGCATGTTAGGACTAAAAGATGTAACAAAGGATGGCACACGTAAGACGAAAATAGTGAAATACTGCTGCAGTAATTCTCCATAATAACCATGATTTTAGTATGTCTGAATGTTCTCCTTTCATCTTTATATACAATCCGTCAGTTTAACTCGCATCCGGGTTATCTAGTGAAAAATATGCGATGTGAAAATGTGCTATCATTACGCTCTTGGTTTAAACAAGTTTAAATTTTGATAACTGGATCGCAGTCAGATTTTGAAATAAACAAACAGATAATGTGTAAGAGATTTCCTTTTACTCTGAACTGTATGGAAGGCCTGTGCACCATGCTAATTGCCAAATGCCAAATTATACATGTCATTTGTCGAATGATCGGTGTCAAATATTGACTGCAAACAGTAATTGTCAAATGATAAATGTTAAATGATAATTGCAATAGGCGAAAAATAAATGTTAAATGCTTATCCAAATAAAGAGCTGAATATATCAGTGCATAAATGCATCCTTCTATATAGTCACTGGCCTCTGTTACATAATTTTGTTTCTGTAAAAGTCATTTTGTATAAACATCATTGGGTAAATAGTTTCTGTCCCATGTTCCCGTGACCTGTAGAACATGTTATTGTTTCTAATTAGACTGGTATTCAAATACTTAAAAGTAACATCATTAGTTTAAGAGATACAGATAATTGACTCATGAAATTAAAGAATTTTGCAATTAGCTATAACGTTTGGTAAATACAATTAGCTATGTGACATTTAACATTAGGTATATGGCATGTAATATTAAGCCTTCCCATTTGGCATTTAATATTAAACATTTGTCATTCAGCATTTGACAATTAGCACGACACACTTGCCTTCCATAGAAGTGCAACTAAGGTAATCTTAGCTTAGTTAAAATATCAGATATTTTTATACATTCTATACATAGTCTAATAGCACTGCTCACTTATTTTGATTTTCTTCCACTTCCCAGTAACTTTAAGAGAGTCGATATACTTGTATGGATAAAAAGCAAGTGTTTAATTTAGATTTAAAGACTGAATACTGCTTAAGCCGGTGCTAGGGGGCGTGGAAGGTGTTGCATTTTCCATTACTGCTCATGAACAGACTCAATCAAACCGAGTCTTCAATTTTCACTGTTTGCCTTGTTCTCGGTGCTTCCGAGGGATCTACTTTCCAGATCTTATTTTCTTATTCCCAAGAGTTTACACCATCTCCCAGACACCTTGTATACGAGGTTCATAGGCCTGCTTGTTGTTAAGCAAACCACGGCCCCGCAAAAGCAATTATTGTCAGATTTAATGATTGCAATAAAAATTCCGTTGTTATAAGATTTCTATCGTATTATGCAATTGTAAACACAATTGAAATAAATGTAATACTGTTTCAAGATAAGATGAAAAGCAACGACAGACTAATTACAAATTCAACAGCTGGAGGAACTTGTTCCAAAGAAATTTCTTATTAAATGGAGCAATGTTAAAGCTATTATTATACTATATCTGGTATTTATATGATTACAACAATGTTTACTCCCTGAAATACAGTTTTTAAAGCATTTGTAAAACAAAAAAAACAAAACAAAACATTTGCAAGCCTGTCAGTCAAAAGCAATTGTGAAACTGCCAAAGTGCTCTGCAGCATACTTTTCGGATGGAATGGATTAAGCTTTCTTTGGCAGACTTATACGCAATTTCTTGCAGACTGCGTAGTACATGGCTAACTGCATAGACGATATCCTTTGCGTTCATTTAAATAAAGAGCTCTGTAGAAAAAACTTGTCAGTGATTAACAAATACAGATGTTACCAAGAAAACCGTAAATTCTAAATAAGAATATCTTTGTCAAAGTCATTTGAATTGATCTCTTCTAACGTGCGTAACAGTTGCTTGTATTTCAAGATAATATCAGGAGACTCCTCGAACTTGCACACGCGATCAGATGTCATTCTAAACACAAGTGAACAAACAAACTGCATTCGATATTAGAAAACTTTGATATAAGTGGATTTAAAGAAAAATTGAACTCTTTTAATTACTGTTAAAGATTTAGACAATTTATTGACATATTTAGCCAAGTTAAATACATTTGAAAATGATTTTCTATATTTTAATTAGATTCTAAATGATAAAGATAAGCTTGGTATATATTTTTTATTTCCGTTTTACTTGTGATTGAACTAGTTATTAACGTAATATTCATATGATGACAAGAAGACAACGGACTTTCTGAAATAGCAGTCTCTCAACTAACTGCTTAAATCCTATTTAAAGTTTTATAGATGACCTTCTAACCTTGCTCGTAGGGACATCAGACATGCGACAATTGTGTCCATAATGCAACAAATAATACTCAGAATATCAGGCAATGGAGTTCATACTCTGAAAACTGCAGAATGAACGATTACTCTGATAACTCTTTGTTACCTTTGTGATAATAGCAACTTTTATCGTTTTGTTTTTGCAATATTCATTTCCCAGATGCTTATCACTTTCCGATAGCCCAAAATAAATGCGAAAAATGAATTCGCTTTATTTATTAAAGGTAAACGAGTAATTCATGGGTTATGGAAAAGGTTACTGTTTCTTCGTACAAAATATTTTTCTTCTTAAAGATTGTCGTAAAGGTTCTTTTCTTACGTTTTGTCTACTTCGCCAGAATACAAGAAACTCAGTCTGAAGGAGGAAGTGGCAAGACACCTTTTGAGATTGTCTAGGAGGCAAACGTATGACCACCTCATGGCACAGAAACTGAGCATAGAATATAATATCTAGTTTGCACATTTTATTTTTCTATGTAGCCATGCGTAATAAATAAATCATTAAAATGGTTCATGAACATACTCAGTTCTTGTTTTGTATGCGTGTGCTCTATGCTTTATATTGATCTTCTTATGTATTTTATGATTGTGTCGGTGCGAGGTAAACCCCAACAAAATAAATAAATACAGATTATATTAATCATCACAACAGCAGTCTTTCAATATTGTTTTGAGGCTGCAAAAGGTCTCATCGTACTTGAACAGAGTGTTGTTATACTTCTGTTCTTTAAGGATCATTGAGTCCATTCATGGAATTCTGGTTAAGCCAATGAGAAAATATATAGCCAGTTCAGTGCTACAACCCGTGAACAAAAAGTACAGCATTTCTTCGAATATTTAAAACTTGGCTCTAAAAAGAATGCAAGTATTGTATTCAGATTTCTTTTTGTACTTGTATTGTTTTATTTATAAATTAAGTATGTTTTACCTGATAAATACTACAGTTGAATGGTTTGTTAAATTTAGATATATACACCATAGGTGCAACTGTTTTGTAAGAAAATATCAGATAAATGTCATGAGGTGGTTATAAAGAGGATGTTATGATAAATTAAGTAATTTATATTATACTTTGCTATTTTCTGTTGTTTTGATAAGAAACATGTATTTCATAACTTATTGTCACACGCCTGTATGATGGAAGATGCATTATTTTCATCGACACTTTTTCCTGATTTCTCGTGACAGGTGGGTATGAGGGAACTAAACATAGATTCAGTTTTGTACGTATTATTGTCAGGCTGTCAGAGGTCCGTATTAGTCAATCATATCAGACAATACATGTAGTTAAAATAAAAGTTAATTTCTTGAAAATTATGTAACATCTTATTAATATAATAAAAGAAGAAATATGATAAAAATTAATGATAAGATTTGTGCATATCTTTACACAAAGCAATGTGTTTGTTAAATACGTAAATGCATATTTTTTTAGTGAGGCTTGTAATTACAGTTTAATCAGTTAAGAACGCTTTATCTTAAACTAATTTATAGAAAGAGCAGTTCTTACTCTAACATGTCATTCAATTTCTTGATACAGCGGTAATACTTTAAAACTTCTTTTTACTCAACTTTCTTAATATAGTAATGTACAATCACTCTTGAATTTGCAAATATGCTCTCATTGACATATCTTACTACAATAGTCAGTGGTGTACTCCTCGTCAGAATAAAGGTACAAACGTTACACTTCTAATACTATATTATTATTATTATTAATATTATTATCATTATAATTATCATTATTATTATTATTCATTATTTATTATTATTACCATTATGGTATCATAACCATAGAACTATAATTGTTTCTATTTGATTGAAAATCAACCATAAAGTAGAGCGCTTTTATATAATCTTTATACATATGTACTTGCGTTGCAGACTAGACTCCATGAGCTTCCCATTAACGCTTATGCTGAATTCATATTCTACTTATTGCTATCTGAGCATAATATGGCTTTGTTGAAAATTTGCGTATCATCATGCTGTATTATATATTATTACATACTCATTTAAAATCTCCGTTAAGTTTCAATGGAACCTGAAACGTCAATATTTTTCCATATTGACGTTCAAATTTCATATCGGGTGTGTGGCGTCATTTATGACGTCAGTTTCATGTATGTCGTCGCGTTTAAAAGTTCTTTAACAACCATATTTCCAATTTCACTCAGGCTTGATAACAAATTTGTATCATTTATATGATAATTTTAAGTGTAGACGCGTATGTAATAAAAATATTATTAGATTTGCATCGAAAAATATGCACTCGTTCTTTCGCGGAACAATATTGCGCTCCTAAAGTCGCGCAGTATTTCCGCAGCAGAACTCATGCATATTTCCCGATACAAATCTAATAACCTGTAATAACTTGGGTGAATAAAGTATCCTGTCTGTTAAAGTTTTCTCATATCATTTTGATAACATAAATCGACATAACACTTAAGTCATTTATTCTGTGATCATGTTGATATTTTGTTTTAGGTTGCGTAATTGCTTGAACAATGTATTTGTGTAATTACATTTTACATCTATTAACCATGATAAAAGACTTATAACCTTCCATGTCTCGTCAGTGGTATGTTCAAATAGTTTTACTTAGATAAGAACATATAATGAAAATACCATCATTAATATCAGCATCGCTTCTCAGATTTAGGCTTGGTCCTACATGCAGACACCAGACAAGCATTAATTGTCGCGATTGAAATGACACCACTTAAGATCAAAACCACACATATCAGTGACTGCAATGAAATTCCACTGTTGCAAGATTAACATCTTACAAATACGAGGAATGAACTTCAACTGCAACAGAAGTTTTAAAACTGGTGATAAGCGACGACTGAATATTCAGTATTATCACAAAGGTGTGTAACCATCTTGTTCTGGACAATTTTCAACCGAAATAAGGGTTGTTAACGGGCTAATGTATCAAGATGTAATGATACATAATATCAAGAACCATTAAAAAATGAAGATTTGGCTTTTAAAATAATTTCTTTGAAAGAATGTGTCCAAAGTTAAGGTTTTCATAATAATCTTATCTTGGTATAGAGCCTTCTAATAATCTGAACTAGGAAAGCGAAATCTGAAATCAGACAGATCTTGGGAAAGTTAAAATAAAGTCATGTTTACTCCGGGATATACAGATTTTATTCATATATCAAGCATCTTAGCAAGACAGTTAGTTGCAAATAATCACGAATATGTCTAAATAGATTATATCAAAATGTTAACTTTGCAAAATCGTCTGCAGAGTCGTTTCTAGATTGAATATAAAACAAGTGATATCTTTATTGACTTGTAATACAAATAACACACAGAGAACATGCTTAGACTGAATAATATCTGCGATGGTTCTTTAAAACAGCACAAGCACGAGGCGAACATATTAAGCTCCGTTATATAACATAATATCCAGTGGTGAGTTGTCGAAACAAACGTGAGATACAATGCGAATACTACATCGCGAAGTACAACTTGAAATAGTACGCGAATATGCATATTGCCAGTTCATTTGGTACAGTATATCTAAACGCAAAACATAACAGGCATTAAATCTGATCACTATCATAACATTCCTATTTTCTGCAACTGACAAATACAGTTCCAATAAAAACAAAAACAACAAATATATTTTTGTTGTTGCTTTTACAGTAACACAGACCGGTCGTAATGACGCCGTTCACAAAAATGATTCAGTTATTGACATAATTGCATGTATAACGTATATTTAAAACTTGTTTAAAATACGTTTTAAAAGTCTTGCAGCTTTTTGCCGAGGGACCCTTTCTCTGACGAAATTGCTTTTTACATTCATGAGTCAACATTTGAAGAGCGTTAATTGTCCAACAAAAGATTTTACTAACATTAAAATATGTAAAAAAACATCGCAATTTACATATCAGGTCAAACATTGGACATTTCGAAAATTTCATAAAAGCGACAGTAGTACTTGACCACATTTTCACAAATTCATCATTAAGGACAGAAAGTCATTTTCATTAATGAGGACAGTTTAAGATCTCGCCTTATATACTGCCTTTATCTCCCAATCTCAACTTTCTGCAAATTAATCAAACCGAGCGTTTATGTTAAACCCTTAAGGCGATGGTATGTAGGTGTGTGCCTCTAATTCTCAAAGCTATTCATAAACTTGAAATGGAAAGTAGGTATATTCATCTGTTATTGTATGTTCTTCTGTTTCTGACAGTTAATACATTTTTGTTAAGAGGGATATTCGAAAAGAAATACATGTATTCTTCGTATTTCCTAATCTTTTAAGTAAGTTAAAGCATATGACCTCTATTGTAAAGATGGGTATTTGAGTTATATCCAGTATAAATATTTCATCAGAAATCAAACTATAAAAAAACTTTGCTTTGGGTATTATCATATCCACTGGTATTAAAATATTTGCCAGCTGATTTGGTGCAGATGCTTTGTTTGGATGTCTACATAATTGAAATTAAACTTCGTAACTATGTAAATGAGTTTCAAATACTGAAAATACTTAAATACAAATTAATGCAAGAAATAGTGTAATAAACACTAACAAAAATAATTCTAAAAGAAGAAAGATGCTTTAATAGATACTTGATTGATTAAACAAGGTCATACATTACCTTAGAATGTTTATCCTTTTTGTGAATGTCTAGTTACCCGTATGTATATCCGAAAATATTGGTGAAAATGCATCCTTTTAGCGGAAGTACTAGGTAGTTGCTATCGATAACAGGACAAAGCATGTCGTCAAAACAAAGAGGAATGTTTAATAAAAAGAACAAAGTTTGCACAATGCAGATCCAGTTTCATTACGTTTCGAACACCCCCCTCGCAGAAAAGATTTGTAATAGTCATATCAATGTTTTTCGAATCAAAAGATAATAGGTAAGGGTAGATTTCTCGGAAGCACAGAGCACCACAATCACAGCCTCAGAGCCACGCATTTGCAAAGTAGGCCCACAACAAAAAGAAGCTGTAACGGGAAAATAGTACAAACGGATTGCTTTAAAAATCCAACATGTACATTTTAGTTTTATGCAAAATATAGATAGAAGGGGAGGAAGTTATCCTATTAAAATTACACAACGTAGTCGTCACAAGGTGCCTGAACTTTGGAAATTACAAAAATGATGAATATCTTATTAAGTTCGAATTTGATTCTGTAATATTTTAATAAGACAAGGAGCACAATTTGCTGGGCAATAAAACTTAAGTTAAAACTTATGTTAAGCCCTATTTATCCATACAGGGAACTTTATAAAAGGTGCACGTTTAAATTGCATCTTAAACGATTGCATTTTTTTCCAAAACAAATGTATTCAAACTTTCAGTAAACACTGCAACGAACTGCCATAATCACTGATATTTACTTTTCACCAATTAAGAACATCTGAACATAATTTTTACACCAAGAAAAGTCAGTTGGACTCGTGTGCAACCAAATGATTTCTGCAGTTTTTTTTTGACGCATTTGAGTTTTTTTATCAGGCTAATATGTAGTCTTTGTCTTTTCACATGATCTCCGCTCACAAATTCTATTCGGTTGCGTATTCAAAAGCGATGGGAATAACCACAACTATTAGTTACTGCGCTCTTTTGAGATCAAACTTAAGTTTAGACGTACAATAGCGCTATTCAAGACATAATTGAAACACAATAATGGAAATCAAAACTTTCATTCTTTTGTTTCTAAAACTGAGAAGATATATATCCAGGAAAGATAACCATTCCTGTCAGCCTGACGTTTCTACTAGAACCCTCTCACGGTTCGATACCTTTAAGACCGTTTGGAAGATGACTGATCCGGATACAGATAAACGGGTAAGGCCGACGAAAATATTGCCCTACTTCGAAAATTGTGCATTTGTCTATTTAGGTAATTTTTAATTGTACGTTAAAAGAATGGGGTTTGGCCTGTAACATACCTTGTTTTGTTTACTCATTTGTCAGTTTAACAACCTAGATCTTTTCATGCATCATTAAATATGTCTGAACCCGCAATAAATTTATTTCTTTTCGGAAACTGTGCATGAAATGTATTCGTAATAAAGATAAATTGCGAAAAACCGGCCAAGTGCTTAATCTTAAACAAAAAGAATAGGAAGCATTCTATTGGATTTATTTTGAAAATGCAATTCATCACTTTACTTGTTTTTGTATATCTGATATGAAAATCAACAGGTTCAGATGTGCGGAGCTGTTAAAGTACAGTTCATTTTTTTCCAGTATGGAAGATTTGAATTTCCTATGCATATCATTTTCAACTGGCTGATCTTTTCTTAAAATTGTAATTCAAATTATCATAAAATTTAATATATAGGTACGTTGATTATATTAATGGATAAAAGTAGAAAATTGCTTGAAAAAAAAAGAAAGACAAATCTGCCAAACTAGACAATTTTAACGAAGAAATATGAAAAAATTATTAGATTAGTGCACATCGTTGCAAAACTAAACAAGAACCGTTTTGTTTCAATCGAAATAGGGAAATACGCACCTGAGTACATTTTATGTGTTCATTTCACACGGCCAATGCTTTTTATTAGACTTTACGTTTTTAGAAACTTCTGTATGGAAAATAAACAGTCGCCCACGTTGTTCACGGAATCTGAAGATCTAATATCTGAACTAATTTTAATGTTGAAGACCAAACTGATATTCCTGAATTTCAGAAAATGTATAAAGGCAGGACATGGAGAGAAATGTTAGCGAGCTGTTGAGGACGAAATTAAGTATTTCTACATTCCTCGCTTATTAGTACATAAGCAGACGGAAAATGATAAATGCAAGAGAATTGCACTGAGTTTCCGGCACTATAATGTGACCATTGTGTACAACATGAAAGTTGCAGAACTGCCAATTCGTTAGACAACTCTTTGACAACGTTTAGCAACCACTGCGATTGCAGTACATATTAATGGTTTTTGTGATATTTATTTAACAGATGTTTACAATCAGACGAAAATAAAGCGTGCAAACGGAATCAAGGGTTTATGTTTTATATTAATATGGCCTATGTGTCACTTTTATCTAGAAAGTGATTGAAATACACTAAACACTTGCATCCCAATACAGCTAAAAATAAAAGCAGTGTAAGTTAACTATAGCTTTGTTACTTTTAGCAAAGGATAAATGTCATTTTTGTTGATACTTTGTCGAAATTTGAAATAGATTTCATCATAGACAGACACCTACAAGTCCACACTATCATTTAAGATCTATACAAGTCTCGAGCGTAAGTTAATGCTTTCTAGCTTAGTCATAAAGTCTAAAAAACAATATTTTTATCATATTTGTCATTATATACAGAGACCGCACGCAAGCTTAATTTCGCACTGGAAGATGAACTTTATGCGTATACAGTGCAGCAACATCACCAGCAGTTAACTTTTGAGGCAGTAAATAGTTCTAAGCGGTTTGTTTTGATTAGGTCAGGTTGAAATTTACAAATCGGAGGCAATTGAGAAACTGAAGTGCATTTTGTAACTTTTTTATGATAAATGCTAAGATTTCGGTTTATTAGGAAGAATAGCGTTAACATTATTTAGTAAATTTGCATTAAAGGCAAAGAAAATCTCCTATATAAGTGACCCCCCCCCCCCCCCCCAAATACCAGACTTTTTAATCCCCAAAATACAAGATCCTGTCTGGTCCAGTCTGATAAGGGTCCATAAAACCCCTGTAGACTTGACATGTAGTCTAATTATTGTCAGAGAATCATAAATTTTATTGCCTACAGGTAAATTGGTTATTTCCTGTGTTTTGCATTTTATTAATTGAAATGCTGTTGTTTTTTTAGTCTTTTTTCAGCATGTACACAAAATTATTTTAATTGATAAGATACTAATTTTGATTGCTCAGTCATGTTGAGTAATGTCTTGGCCAATTAAATTATAACTCTTATAGCAAAGCATTTCTCACCATAAAATTATTATTCAAAACTTAATAAGAGAAATTACAAGTTTGTTTGTTCAATGATTATGATCTTTTTAACAAAAGTAACAAAATAAAAACGAAAAAAAAAAGATAATTGCTGGATTTTATTACAAATTAAAGAAGCGTTCAGTTGCATTTTTAATAGATAAAGAAGGTATATAGACAGAAGGATGTTATATATTAAAAATGCTTAATTCCTCTTGCGTTGTCTAAATAATGTTAACTTTCTTTTATGTATAATAAAATCCAGCAATAAAGATAAATTATATGAGCCGTGCCATGGGAAAACCAACATAGTGGGTGTGCGACCAGCATGGATCCAGACCAGCCTGCGCATCCGCGCAGTCTGGTCAGGCTCCATGCTGTTCGCTTTTAAAGCCTATTGGAATTGGAGAAACTGTTAGCAAACAGCACGGATCCTGACCAGACTGCGCGGATGCGCAGGCTGGTCTGGATCCATGCTGGTCGCAAAGCCACTATGTTGGTTTTCTCATGGCACGGCTCATATCATTGTTCAAAATACACAATAATTTATTACTTCTAAAAGCTATGTGTCTGAATGCATTTTTTTATATTTTTGATAATAAAAAACAGCAATAATGAGATGTAATTGTTAAAAAACTTACTTTATTAAAAATATGATAAAACACTGTTGTATCTTATTACTTTGTTTATTTAGCCCTAATTCAATCAAGCTTTCTAAACCCGTTATAAAGGTGAGAACTGATTTGCTATAAAGGTGAGAAATATCACCTACAATTTATTTACTTCACAGTAGCTATACAGTAGCTTATTATGAAAAACAGAAGCAAGGCTACCAATGGTCCTGACTTGTGTATTGGCCCTTATCGCCAATACGCAGACCTTATGATCTCCATAGGCCACATACCAGGCATACCAGAATCAGTGTCTTTAAGTAACCTTGGCTTAAATTATGACGTAGCGTTTTGCAGATGCAAAATCTTGACTCGAAGCAGATGTACCAGTTTCATTGCGATTGAAAGAAGTCACATCATTGCGATTGAAAGAAGTCTCATCACGGATTCAGGGCTTGCAATAGGCAAACTAACCTGAAGACATACACTGTTCATGGTTTTAAATTTCAATATATTTTTCAGGTGTTTGATTAAAGATTTTGAATGTAACGTAGTCGACAGTTTACCTGGAAACTGTGAAAAGTGTTTATTGCCACTTGAGCGTGTTCATCCAGGGCTAGACTGAGTTGCTAAAAATGTATTCTCCGGATAAGCCCTCTAGTGGATTACTTTGTTGCTAATTTGTGCATAGCCGTAAAATCCTTACTTTCGTGTTCTTCAATACAATCTAAACCAGCTTCAGCATTGTATATTGTTTAAGATTAAAGTTTGCCAGTTGATAGCTATAAAATCCTTACTTTGGTGTTGTTCAACGCTATTTAAACCAGCTTTAGCAATAAGTTTGTTTAGAATGTTAGCCAGTTGTTAACTGTATACTCAATCTATTAACCCTTTGTGTGGATTTTTAATCGTGAACAGTTTAGCGAATTTATGATTTATCATAAGGGATATATGGGTTTAGGACATTCAAATGTAGTAAAAATCTTACTAAAACCACCTTAAATTTTGTAAATATGAACTTACATAAGTAGCATAGTGTGTTGGGCGATAAAACGTCAATTAAATAGCCTATTTAGCCGCAGCAGCCTCATTAAACACAATCTGCACACAAAAAGAGCTTTTTTCCTTCATCTGCTCTGTAGACTTACAAAATTAATTAAGTTGTTTTGGTTGGGTTTAACGTCGCACCGACACAATTTTAGGTCATATGGCGACTTTCCAGCTTTAATGGTGGAGGAAGACCCCAGGTGCCCCTCCGTGCATTATTTCATCACGAGCGGGCACCTGGGCAGAACCATCGACCTTCCGTAAGCCAGCTGGATGGCATCCTCACTACAAAATTAATAGCTGTTTTACTATATTTAAAGTAGAAATCTCCACGAAAGACACGGTGAAGCCTTCGATAAGCCCCGACTCTTTTTATTACCGGTTAATAATTATGCAATTCACATACCACGCTAGCAAAAAAAAATCTGTAGTAAGTTTCTGAAGTTAATCTGTTAACCATTCTGTCCGATATAAAGCGAAAGCCAAATGCAGATTCAAATGTTTTATTAGTTAAACATATACATGTTTATAAGTCAAAGCAGAAAATAATATTACATTACTCGTAAATAACTACTAAGTAGTCGTCGAGACTGTTTAAATTGATGTTAACTTTAATAAGATAAAGGAATATTGGACTACATAATGAAAGACAAACAGCATGTGAAAAAAAACTTAAAAGGATAAGAACTATTTACATGAAACATATATTTTTTCTTAAACATGTTCATGATATACGAGTATGAATGAAGCACACAATCGACAATTAATATTGTACCATACTTTTGTTTTTGACAAAACTAAACATGCATATAAAGCTCAGAAGAGATATTATCACAGCTTTTATATCAACAGTCACGATGAGACATACTCTTATGGATCATACTTCAATTCATGTCAAGAAACCAAATGTTATTTTCGAAATTTTAAATAAAAATGAAGGATGACGTAAGGCATATCTTGCAAGTTGCACACAGTTACGATTACTCGAAGTCCTGCTCAATGAAATTAATTATGTGACCAAATAATATGTTCTTGATAAAATACTTTGTCACTGATTTATTACAGGGGAGCCAATATAATGACGCTGTATTGGCTGAGCCGGATACAAACGGGATGCCACCTGTTCAGACTGTCAAGTAACGGTCTTGAATAATAAAACGAAATTCTTACATCTCTTAAAATGCATGTTTGGAAACCAACTTTTAAACTTGCAACTGCGACTCTAACTGTCACGGAATACTTTCTGTGAGATATCTTTGTCAGAATAAGAAACACGTTCGCGGTAAATGTTTTGGATCTTAAAAGAAATATTTTCTCTGAAAATGTAATTTATCTTTAACTTTAAAAAGACTCACCTTCAGGACTGAAGACATATATAGAATAATACATAACTATTATTTGGTTCTTGCATAATTCAGACAATATTTTATTTTCGGAAAACATACTTACATAATTCAAGAAAATCATTCAAGCACATACAAAAATCTGTCAAAACAAATCTTATACTCTGGTATACAGCTGAAACGCTGCTCGCCCTTTGTGATAACATGATCATTTGCTTTCGGAAGAAAAGTAAAATCTGGTTAGTCTATAACAAAATATTTATATAAACATTACGCTTCTACGGTATAAAGTATGCATTAGATTGTTTAAAATATGAGTTTGTCATGTCATAAACTGGTACAAATCACACTTTTGCCATTATATACCGTTAACTAAACCTACAATGGTGTTCTTCCTATTTTCATCGTGTTATTGTCCGTACATATTGTGAGTTGTTTGCGGTTGTATGTTTATAATTGCCTTGAAAATATTTACATTTGTGCATTTTTTTCTGTATATAATATTCCAAAACGAAACACATACATCTTTTGGATCAGAGGGATTGTAGTTTTAAGCGTAAATATCTGTTTGCATTGGTGTTGTACAATAATAAGCAATAGTGATAGGGTAGATGGACGTGCAATGTCCATTGTCATATTGATAAGGCTAATGTTGATGAAACAGAAATCAATCTAGGTAATGAGTGTGATATGAGCGAAATGAATTATAAAAATGATGATAATTTCATTCTCATACAACAGAGGTGAACAAGCAGAGGTACATATAAATAATGAAACTTCTTAAAATATAAGTCGCGTACGTTTCAATATGAGCTTTATGGGTTTTAAAATCATTATTAAATATGTAAATTGCATAGTAAAAGAAACAAATGATCAGTATTTGGGCAGTATTAGGTTTTTGTAGGCTGGTAACGAAAAGGGGGCTCGTTAAAGATCAATTTTCCTTACATACACCTTGCTTATAGGAAGCTATAGGCCAACGTTTTAAATGTAGACAAGCTCCTATCAAAATATATTATTCATTCAGGGACGTTCAAATTAAAATACAAAAACGACATCAGAGTACAAACTACAAAACTTTGACGAAATAGCACAACGGAAATTTGATTTAAGAACACTGGTTGAATGACATCAGAGTATAAAACGAAATACTGAAACACTGGTTAAAAGTATCAGAATCTAAAATAACAAAATATAGACAATACAGCCTTGTACGAAGTTAAAATTGAAATTCTTCTACATCTAT
The DNA here is from genome assembly GCF_021730395.1 of Mercenaria mercenaria. Taxonomy (NCBI): domain Eukaryota; kingdom Metazoa; phylum Mollusca; class Bivalvia; order Venerida; family Veneridae; genus Mercenaria; species Mercenaria mercenaria. The sequence goes on along the minus strand of NC_069375.1, from coordinate 9,737,954 downwards.
CATCGCACTGAAAATATCACAAACTACAAATGTATTCAAATCATACGGAGCACCGACAAATCAATTATAACGGCTAACTAATATTGAAATATTTTGTTCTGGTAAATATTGAGACAATAAAAAGTTAATTATTTAATATAAAAGTAAAATATATAACACATCTGTTTTATGGCGCCATTATATGATCACAGTATCTATAACAATTACTAAATGTTAAAAGGGTCATGCCTCCAAATGAACATCACGATACCAACATGTTTAAAATATAATACAAGGCCTTTTTCGTATGAAAAACATATTGTAGTCTACAGGATATAGGGCACCACTAAATATAAATTTGACTGCATCTTTAACGCAGTAACTAGCACTTCCTCATATTCTACGGGCTAAGCAAGTAGTGTCTTATATCGAAAAGAAATGACATAAATCTAGAGGCGTGTCCCAAGGGTAATTGAAGTGTCATAAAAAGGCATTATTTTAGATTGGTCCGATATCATGTAATTGTCAGTGGCTGTTCACTGTACAAGTGCTCCTTCTGAACAACGAAGCTGTATACTACTCGCCAAGTTACGGTCTTCTTCGCGCATGACAATTACCTAAAAATGAAGTAGATACATGACTACTTAAGAAATCTGATAAATTAATACATTGACGTAACTGTCTGTCGATAGAAGGAAATAGGTTAAAATTTGAAGTAATTTTACTAAAATAAATGTCATGCAGTAACAGTTGAGTGTTAAAAACAGCCAGTTTTTAGTGACAGTACATATACATACTGCATTTATTTATGCATGTACACTGTGTGTACTATTCTAAACCTAATACAGGATCTTGTTAAATGTACGTTTTACAAAAACTATATGAAGTAAATTTTCATGTTTATAAATATGAACTTTAGAGGAAAATACAATCCTTAGTCGTCAGTTAATTGAAACAAGATGACTATAGTTTCTTACATAGTTCTAGTTTTTCTTCCATCATTCCTATTTGGTTACTCAAGGAAAATAGCATGTCTTCTTGGCTAAATTCCAGACCTCCCTGGTCTTGAAATGCGGACTCAGTTGTAGTGGTTGCTGTTGTAGTACTCTCCGTTGTTGTCACTGGTTTCACAGTTGTTAGAAGTATAGGCGAAGCTTGTGTCGTCTTCGTGATATTTTCAATCCGTTCCATTTCATGAATGGCATTTTCGTATTTGAAGTGAAGTTCCAACAAATTTGATTCTAATCGTTGCTGGTAAAAATTATTAGAGAATTAGATATGAAAGATATAAATGTTACTTCTGAAGAAGATTTATATTGAAAGCTTCACATTATGTTTGTTTTCTTTTTAAAAGATTTTACGAGAAAGATGATGTAGTTGCTAGACATTAGCATTTACCCTAATATGTATCTAAAATGGAATCAACCATCATTCAATTTGGGCAATATCATTTATTATTGGAAGGGTGTTCACTTAAAATTTACTGACTAAATAGCGAACAGTACAGACCATGATCAGCCTGCAGGGACCTGCAGGCTGATCTTGGTCTGCATTGATCACAAGGCAGAATCACTTGCCGTCAGCAGTCTAAATGTTAAAAATAAAATATTGGGGCAGAAAAAGAAACAGTCTGAAAATAATAGAAAAGCCTATATACTTTCAATTCAAACATGTAATTAGAACGATATGCAGTAAATTTGTCCTTCTCATCTTAATTTAGGTTTAATAATTTGTATAAATATACATATAATATGGTTCGTTGATGACAGTGTTAATACAATGCATATATCTGTCTAGAAACAACAATAGGCAAACATTCTATACATGTTTTTACTGAAGATTTACACTATGAATATATTTGTATACTTATTTGTATAAGATAATGAAAATAACCTTATATCAATATGTCACTCCATCAGATATGAGAAAAAAATTGTTATCTACCACTGCAGGATTTTACCTATTCAGATATAAACTGTATGCGGTTACCTCTGAAAATATCGTAGCTATCAAAGTGATTTTTTTATTATATTGATATTAGAATGTTGCGTTATCGGGAACATCTATAAACAGATTTCGAACAAATTTCAAATAAAAAATGAAAGTGGAAGGAATCTGACGTTGTACCTGGCATAGTCGCATACCAAAAGTATTTTCGTATTAGATCATTTAATAATGTTTTATATCTCACAGAAAAGAATACATGTATAAGAAAGTCCTTTGGACAGCGTTTCTTATGTCGGGTGATTTATTAAGTTTTGGCACATCTGAGCGCATTTTTAATAGGTTTTAACCTTTGATCTGTACATTATACGCGTTTATATTTTTTAAAATTTGTACTCACATTTTCTTCTGTTAAATTACGAATATCTTGTTCCAAAGCTTTTAATTTAGCAAATACCATCTTTTCTTCCGTTTTGGATAAATCCAGTAGCTCCCTCTGAAAATATTAAAGCACATCTTGAAATTTACTTCTCCGATGGCGTGTTCTGACACAGAGGTACCACTGTATTATATCGTGCAACCAGTCAGTTAGGTCAGCTTGCGGGATGGTCGAACAGTGTGAAAAGTACTACTAACTGGCTTATGATGGTGCATGTGAGTTTATTTATCTTTTGAAATTTTTTGCAGTAGAATGGTTTTGCAAGTTCATGCAAAACTCGTCATACAATATCAAGCATATAGAATCGATTGCAAAATATTTGACCAGTTCACAGCATATTTTGACTGAGTGCATGCAAGTTATGGTTTTGACTCTGAAAGGGATCTAATATTAATTTATTTGTAAATTAGAACTTGGTATTAAGTAAGATATTTCCACAAGGAACACTGTGGCTTTGTTTTATTATGTAGCTGTATGTAAATTCAAACAGTAGAGTGTACATTGAAGCAAAACAGAAACATATGCAACTAAGATGACGGAGAGACAAAACGACTCTAAGTACATGTTCAGCTTTGAAATTATATCACAGAAAAAGTTTGTTTACATCTTTCAACATGTTCAGTTTATCATTTGAAAGATAAGCGGATATATTTACGATAGTTCTACATATTCTGGGACTTCTTTAAACTTTGTTATACAGTCTAGAAAATAAATGCTGCACCTTCAAACTTTCGGCGAGATCGTTTCATTTACCGTACACCATGAAAAAAATTGGGTAGCAACGATATATCCTTGAGGTTAAATAATTTATTTTCTGTGATAAACTAAGTCAAAAAGTGGTGTTATAAGATATTTTCTCTATACTGTTAAGTTATAATTTAGAGACAGGCAATGTTGCATTTCGTACTGTGTATTAGTTTTATTTTCATAGACAGTTTGTCTTCATATATTCGAGCGTTTGCCTGCATGTATTCGAGCGTTTGTCTTTATATATTCTAGTGACTTCATCAGGAGAATTTCAAGTCATTTAAATTTTAGAAAATGTTGCACGACACAGAATACGTTCCTATCCCAGAATTATCGCTTGCTTCTTACGTCCCATGTGTAAGTATCCAAACACGGGGAATCGCAAATTACTAAGGTCCGGGATGAATTCTTAGTAATTTCTTTAACAAGATGACGGAATCATTTGCATTTTTATTTATTATATCTATAAAACGCTGGCTTGCAGCTAAAGACGGTATCTCTCAATGTACTGTTATCTGAAAAAAGCTAACCGGGTTGAGCGGCCGGTGTAATGAAGTATTTCGATCCCCATAGAATAACGACCCCCCGGTCATTATTCTATAGAATATGTGACTCCTTTCCTTTAAAATATTGACTCCCCTTATAAAAAACTGACTCTCTTTGAAAACTCTATAAAATAACGACCCCGGTCATTATTCTATAGAAAAACTGACCCCTCCAAGTAAAATACTGACTCCCTAAAGATGACTTCCTTCGAATCTCATAGAATAACGACCCCGGTTATTATTCTATAGAAAAAGTGACTCCTTCCATGTAAAATACTCACTGCCGAAATTACTACATTCGAACTCTCATACAATATCGATTCCCGGACATTATTCTATTTAAAAGGTTACTATTTCCGTGTAAAACACCGGCTCTTAAAAAGACTTTCGACGATAATATCTATTAAAAAGTGATCCCCACCAAACCTAACGGGCAATTTTACTAGATCTACAACTCTAATACCCTCCATTGCCAATAGTTAACATTTTGATTGTACTACTACTACTGGTGCCGCTACTTCTATTGCTATTACTACATGTACTTCTTCTACTTCTACTACTACTACTACTACTACTACTTCTACTTCTACTTCTACTACTACTACAACTGCTACTACTGATACTACTATACCTGCTTCCACTAATACGTCTTGTACATGTACCTCTTCTTCTCCTGCTGCTGTTGTTGCTGTCACTTATTCCTGTGCTGCTGCTGCTGCTGCTGCTGCTACTGCAACTGCCACTACCACTGCCACTACTACTACTACTACTACTACTACTACTACTACTACTTTCTATTGTTGCCGCGACCGTACTTTACTGCCACTGCTAAGTATTGCAACTTCTATTAATACTAAGTTCTATGCTAGCAGTTTCTTGTGCAGTTTTCTTCTGAAGAATTACTTCATACCGAAGTTTGCAGGGATTATTGACACTGGTGTGTTTTTTTGAACGTATTGTGAATTGTTATTTTCCTGAAAAAAACGTATACACCAAGATACAGCGTCTAGAAATAGAATCACTTTTCCCGTTGCGGAATGCTCTGACTTCTGTGTCAAGTGATGGTATCTGGGGCTAATGGTCAAACGGAAGGACGGACAGACAATGGCAAATCAATATGCCCCCCCCCCCCACCTCCCCCGAGTGGGGGCATAAAATGCAGCAATTGATCAAATGACCGGGGGTCGTTTTTTATGGGAGTCAATATTCTTCGTGAGGTTCAGTTTACTTCACGTGGGGGAGTCATAGTACTATGATCTGGAGGTCATAATACTATGACCGGGGGGACACTTTTTCTATAGAATAATGACCGGGGGTTTATTATTCTATGGGGGTCGAAATACTTCATTACACCGGCATGTGACCTTACGCAATACCGCTCTGAAAAGTCGCTCGATTTTGTCTGTACAAATGTAATTCCTTAACGCATCGTGTATATGCCATTCGCAATTTTTCTAACAACATATACAGAGTATCAGCAAAACATCAGAACGCACCTGAGACAGTTTGTCTTCATATATTCGAGCGTTTGCCTGCATGTATTCGAGCGTTTGTCTTTATATATTCTAGTGACTTCATCAGGAGAATTTCAAGTCATTTAAATTTTAGAAAATGTTGCACGACACAAGAATACGTTCCTATCCCAGAATTATCGCTTGTTTCTTACGTCCCATGTGTAAGTATCCAAACTCGGGGAATCGCAAGTTACTAAGGTCCGGGATGAATTCTTAGTAATTTCTTTAACAAGATGACGGAATCATTTGCATTTTTATTTATTATATCTATAAAACGCTGGCTTGCAGCTAAAGACGGTATCTCTCAATGTACTGTTATCTGAAAAAAGCTAACCGGGTTGAGCGGCCGGTGTAATGAAGTATTTCGATCCCCATAGAATAACGACCCCCCGGTCATTATTCTATAGAATATGTGACTCCTTTCCTGTAAAATATTGACTCCCCTTATAAAAAACTGACTCCCTTTGAAAACTCTATAAAATAACGACCCCGGTCATTATTCTATAGAAAAACTGACCCCTCCAAGTAAAATACTGACTCCCTAAAGATGACTTCCTTCGAATCTCATAGAATAACGACCCCGGTTATTATTCTATAGAAAAAGTGACTCCTTCCATGTAAAATACTCACTGCCGAAATTACTACATTCGAACTCTCATACAATATCGATTCCCGGACATTATTCTATTTAAAAGGTTACTATTTCCGTGTAAAACACCGGCTCTTAAAAAGACTTTCGACGATAATATCTATTAAAAAGTGATCCCCACCAAACCTAACGGGCAATTTTACTAGATCTACAACTCTAATACCCTCCATTGCCAATAGTTAACATTTTGATTGTACTACTACTACTGGTGCCGCTACTTCTATTGCTATTACTACATGTACTTCTTCTACTTCTACTACTACTACTACTACTACTACTTCTACTTCTACTTCTACTTCTACTACTACTACAACTGCTACTACTGATACTACTATACCTGCTTCCACTAATACGTCTTGTACATGTACCTCTTCTTCTCCTGCTGCTGTTGTTGCTGTCACTTATTCCTGTGCTGCTGCTGCTGCTGCTGCTGCTACTGCAACTGCCACTACCACTGCCACTACTACTACTACTACTACTACTACTACTTTCTATTGTTGCCGCGACCGTACTTTACTGCCACTGCTAAGTATTGCAACTTCTATTAATACTAAGTTCTATGCTAGCAGTTTCTTGTGCAGTTTTCTTCTGAAGAATTACTTCATACCGAAGTTTTGCAGGGATTATTGACACTGGTGTGTTTTTTTGAACGTATTGTGAATTGTTATTTCCTGAAAAAAAAACGTATACACCAAGATACAGCGTCTAGAAATAGAATCACTTTTCCCGTTGCGGAATGCTCTGACTTCTGTGTCAAGTGATGGTATCTGGGGCTAATGGTCAAACGGAAGGACGGACAGACAATGGCAAATCAATATGCCCCCCCCCCCCCACCTCCCCCGAGTGGGGGCATAAAATGCAGCAATTGATCAATGCCCGGGGGGTCGTTTTTTAGGGGAGTCAATATTCTTCGTGAGGTTCAGTTTACTTCACGTGGGGGAGTCATAGTACTATGATCTGGAGGTCATAATACTATGACCGGGGGGACACTTTTTCTATAGAATAATGACCGGGGGTTCATTATTCTATGGGGGTCGAAATACTTCATTACACCGGCATGTGACCTTACGCAATACCGCTCTAAAAAGTCGCTCGATTTTGTCTGTACAAATGAAATTCCTTAACGCATCGTGTATATGCCATTCGCAATTTTTCTAACAACATATACAGAGTATCAGCAAAACATCAGAACGCACCTGTTGTAAAATACTGTCTGACAATTCCTTCTTCATCTCCTCTACGGACAAAACCAAATCTGTGTACTCCTTCTGGCACTTGTAACAATCTGAAAAAAAGACCTGATTCTGTATTTTGTATACATAATTTACATACAAATTCAAACTTAAAAGATAGAATCAGTTTTTCGTTGATATATATGTCGAATGTTTTAAGCAATGACATGTAGTCATGTTGAGGACTTCAATGAACACAATAAGTTTATATCAACATACATATTCAGCAGGCTCATTAGCACAGTAAATAAACTTACAATTACAGGTTTTTCCGTCCTCTGCAAGTGTAAATCCGGTTTGACATGCGCACATGTAACTTCCGGCAGTATTTTTACATATCTGTTGACAGCCATGGTCAGTGTTTTGGCATTCATCAATATCTGAAAAAAGCAATGTTAGAATAATGTATTTACAAAATCAACCCTCATCAAAAGGTAAATCTGCAAATAAATGGCCAATTTTCAAATAAATGAAATTTAATTTAGAGCGACTAATCAAAACTTCGTTGCGTACTTGAGGCCGGCATTTGTTCTCCCGCATTGAGTGTACTCACGAATTAAACCTAACCCTAACATTTAATCAGTATATTGTACACTCCAATAGGGGCAATTTATTGTTGGCGGCTTGCATGACACCACATCATAGTATTTAGTTTGGTTGCTAATCTGGACGTTTCTTGGACCACACCTTCCTTTCGCTGTTGTGTTTTTGATAAATCATTTGAATTTTACAACACTTTTGGTTGAAAATGCAGCTGTATTCGTAACAAGAAACCAAAATAGGTCATCCGTAGGAGTCTTTTTCACGCGTGAGATACTTAAATTATTACCAGTGTCGCACATCTCGCCTTCATAACCTTTAGGACATTGACAAATTTCAGGTTTCACACACACACCAAAGTCTCCGCAACCACTGGTACAAATTGCTGAAATGAAAATACTGAGTAGGAAAAACATGCAAACCTTGAATAAGGTATATTTTGAAATAAAAGGTTACTGGAAACTGGCATCATAAAAAATATATTTTAACATAAGAGCGGACGAGAACGGAGATAAAAGAAGGTAAATTATTCTGCAAAAATACCTTATGGTATTTAGTATGTTCGGAAAGACAATGCAATTTGCAGCAGATCTTTGACATGTAAAAAAAACAGTTTGACCCTTCTCGTCGTCTGTCATAGAATGATGTTAAAGATGTGAAAGGCTCCCATCACGCAATGAATGTTTGTGATTTATTCTTAGTTTCCCAGTTATGTATTCTAAAAATCTATGAAAATGTACGTTGATGTCTGTCAAAAGTTTCGCCACACGATGCAAGCAATAAAGCTTCATTATATATTTGTTCTTGGCATCAAGTCACATATATTTTCTCATGATTTCTTGTTCTGTCATTATCTTTGCATGTAATTCCTGTTGCATTTGTTGTTGTATGCGTATAGGTGTACCATGTCAACCGTAATAACCGAAGTATCCTTGAGCAGTGCAATAAAACCGGCGCTATATTTCAAGAAACTTTGCAACGTGTTCTAGCTATAGTGCATTCTGTCAAAACAGTGCATGCGGTTTCGTATGTTTTCTTTTTTGTAACATTATGTTTGATAATAGCAGATTAAATGTGTCGGCGGCAACTGAGACCGTCAGTTCTAGACTGATTAAGGTAGTTCTGCACGTTTGATAAATAAGAAGTAATGGCGTAATGTCATTTATCCGGAATACCAAGAATAAAGCCTAGAACCGGCATACAGAAGCACAAATGATTTTATGATTAATGGCAATTGACGAGTAAATTTATTGCAACGGCCACGTAACGAATCTTTCTAAGGATAAAATATGATATTCAAACATGTGACACATTGCATAATGAACAGCTTTAGATCAGCTGAATGCGCGGACTAATGGTCAAAAATCCGAAAGATAAACAAAAACCTTTTTTTACTTTGTAGTATTGTTTACGACTTATTTGATTAAAATCAGATAGTAAAAAAGTTCATTCGAAAACGTCTTCAAATGTGATTTACGTGACTCCCATATGAAAAGTGTTGATTTCGAACGTTGGCAAAAATCGAGATACAACCTTTTCTATGCATTTTGAAATTTAAAAATCGATAAGAAAAAAAATTATTCGACGTGAGAACTACCTTATATAAGTATTCCTTTAACATGTTTAAAATACGAATGTGAACTGTAAGGTTAAAGGTAAAGGTTTCTCATTTAGATCTGGGTAGTCGACCAAAGCCCCCGACTGTATTGTATGTAAAACCTTGTTTCCAGTCGAACCCACAGGAGAAGTCATGTTCCACCCACCCCATTCTTCCAGCCCCACCCTTAGCATCCAGCCTAGATCGACACTGCTGGAAACAGTACCAATTTTAGCCATTCGCCCAGCACTGACCACTGGTCTACATATAACAAGATACAGTTGTAGATCAACCTCCAACCCACTGAGCCACTGACTCCATATGTGGTTGTAAAATGATGCCGAAAGAAATGTGTTCATTCATGTAGGAAAGGACTTTCAGAGAAAATGGTAGCATCTTTAATCTAGTTGCGTAAACATTATAATTTGAATCAAAAAGGTAGTAACTTATTTAGGGTTCGGATGTATTTTCCATTGACTTAAGAGAAAATCTTACGTGCCATGCAGCCCTTTCCTCTCTTTTGACCTTTAGTCCACCCAGGACAACAACTACGACGGAATGAGGAGGATTTCTGCAAGATGAAGACTGTACGGTTTTTTGTCTCGTATTTTACACTGAAAAAGATAATTAATCAATTAAGAAATAAAAACATACAGACTAAATCCTATTCCGAAAAAGGTTTATTGTTTTAACAGTGTTGCAAAGTTGATAACAAAGCAATTTGGTTTTGTCATTGCGGAGGAAATGTTGTTGTTTTTTCTTTTAAATCAGAACAGACAGACAAAATTGCAAGTTATCTATTTGATAATTTATCGCTTATATATTTGATGTTGATCAACAGTTGTTACTTGATAACTGAAACTGATAATTAGACGGAATTTGCATTTTCGACTTAGGATTGAAATAACAGTCATGTTACAGATCTTTTGTTTGAAGAGTCCGATTGCTTAAACATTTTGCCCATATTATAGATTTATTAACCATGATCAAAGACTTATTGTCTTCCTTGTCTCGACGGTGGTTTTATTGGCTAAGGATGATAAATAATAATTAGATAACAACATATAACGAAACAAATAATTATCTCTAAGTCTGAGGTTTCAGCTCCCAAAGTTCTACTCATAAAGATCAGCAAAACTTCTCAGCCTGAGATTTGGACCTACTTGTAGGCACCGAGAAAACAATAATTGTCGCGTTTGAAACCACAACACTTGAGATCAAAGTCTGCAACGACTGCAATGAAATTCTGTTGCTGCATGATGATCATCTTATAAACACGAGGAATAAACTTCAATTGCAGCATATGTCTACATACTCTGCCAGATTTGGTGATAAGCGTACAGTCATAAATTTAGCATTGGCAAAAAAGATGTCTCACCACCTTGTCCAAAAAGAAAAAAATGCTAGACATGTACATCAAAACCTATCATTTCACTTCCTTTAGAATGACATTAATAAGGACTTTTGTTGGGGCACGCCGCGAAACTTTCTTGACTGATATGTTGACGAGCTGATGCTGTTTGATATTCAATAAAATAATTATGATTTCTAGAAACATTTAAGAATTTAAACTTTTTACGACAATAGCATCGAAGGGATTTGTTCAAATTATATGTTGTTTATTATCATATTTCATGTGATACCAGGACCTACTTATATCCTGAAATTTGAAATAAGAAAAATCTTGGGAATTCTTAAGATAAAAATTTTGTTTACTTCCAGATATACAGTTTTTAAACAGTTGTGAAACACATTTGCAAGCAAGCCATCCAGTTGCAACTAATCATGAAAATGTCCAAATAAATTATATCACAATGTTAACGCATGTGTGAAATGTGCAAAATCGTCTGCAGAGTCGTTTCAGGAATGAAAAAATAAACATTTTATATAAGATTTGTTGAAATGCAATACAAACAAGTGTAGAGAAGTACATGCTATAGTGTGGGTAGTATTCGCAATAGGTCTATAGAAAAGTACGACAATCCGTATGCTACCATTCATGATTCAACCAAAAACTGTCTTTGGTTCAATCTATGTTACAATCCTTCAACTCAGTTGCTTCCTAGTCAAATCGTCACTGACCCGAATTCCCTTTTCGCTGAAAATATCTTTTCCGCCGTACACTTTGAATTTGTCATCGTCAAATGTAACAGAATATACAGGTAATATCCAAACACGAAATACAACACAAATATTCGAATGTAAAATACAACACGCGAATATTCAAATGCGCATTCAGACATGTCTGGATGATCCGATTTGTTTGCAAGATACCGGTTATCAACACGTAAATAAAGAAGGAACTTAAGCGTTGTAGTTTAGGCAGAAAAGGAACGGTTGACGCGAGAACAAGTCAGAGAGCATTATAGCGTCAATTATATACTTCAGGACCGAGTTGCTCGAAGCTTTATCTACTGGATAAGCCCTCCTGGGAATAATTCTGTTGGTAATCTATGCCTGATATGCATAGATGAACATATTCTCAATCATAAAACACTTTGATCCTGACCCAGCATCAATATAATACATATTGTGTATTCTGAAGATTTTTAGCCATTGTCAACCTATTAACTCTCTCTGCAAATTTAAATCGCAATTAGTTTGCGCGAACATCACAGTTAAAAAAAAATTAAATGGGTTTAGGATATTCAAATATATAAATAGCTTAAAATATGTTACCATGTAAATTACGCGGGTGGCATAGTGTGTCGAGCAATAAAAATATCATTTTTAGCCAATTAAACCATACCAGAGCATCATTAAGCACAATGTGCATACATGAAGAACATTTTTCTTTCATCTGGTTTATAAACTTATAACTATATCTATATTAACCACACAACGAGGAGCTGCCATAAGTTTATTCCAGCACGTCTTGACTGGTCGGTATTACAACACGATTTTTGTTTGAAAGCAACGAAAAAGACCGCAGCTTTCCAGTACTACTGAGGATTTTTTTACCCGGCTTTTCGTGTAAACAGCATTGGGCAAGCTGTGAACCAACTTTCCTACCTCAATTAGCTCCGGAAGAATTTTTCTAAATGGAATTTATTTGCTATCTGCGGTATGCTGCGGTATATGCACTGTACTATGTGTTTCCACATGAATTATTGTTACAAGTCATTGATATCAAAATCTAAATCGGACTGTGAAAAATACAGGAAAAAATCTTCTTAAGAAAATATCTAACTCAAAATCAAGATTCTTGTAACAAATCGGTATAACTATTAATCTGACCCAAGAGTGTATTTGATTTATAACTGTCTATATGTGCCATTTCATTGTCTTTGAAGAGAATACTGATACTGTCTGTTCAAAATCAGGTTCATACATTCGTACTTTTTTCAGATATTTGCAATTACATTAAAAACCGAAAAATCAAAGTCTTTTTTCAAAGACCATACGTATACACACGCACGCACACACGCACGCACGCACGCACACACACGCACGCGCGCACTATTTTAGTTTAATGAAGAGAGGGCATACAACTTAGGTAAACTCGATGACTCCTTCATGAATTTCTGATTAATACTCACATCTGTCTATAGGAAACTACTCCATTTGAACGGAGAAGTTTATTCAATGATAATAACATAACACCATTATTACAGAGCTCAATATTCACCTTATTCAATGTCTGTATCCACATGGATATAGGAACTGAATAAGTTTAAAAAACTAGCAAGAAAACGCATTTGTATTCAAGATAAATTGATTTATAGCAGCCTTACAACTAAACAATTTGCAAACCACTGAGCAGAAAAATGTTATGGTTAATGGGTTTTGAAGACAGGATCAAACTTTATTTTTACTTCTTAATAGGACAGACATGTGTCACGTTAACGTACAGTTCATTTTGTCTGATGGGAGGTTAAGTTGATAGTGAAATGTTCTACGCAAATAAACGGCATATCAAAGAATTATCAAATAAATAGGTTTCTGAACTATCTCTTGAATAAATGACTTGTAGTTTCTTGGGACGTATTCAAGGCATCGACATTTGATAATTTTATATCTATCTAACAAAGAAACAAAGAACATAATCATAAACGAAAACATGTGATAAACAAGGAGCCAACTATTTGTCTAATCTTAAAATGCTTTAGAATATTAGACATAAATGCAGGTTATTAGGAACCAATACTGTCTATATCAATAATAAAATGGATTCCTGATGTTTTAGCTAAGTGATAGAATGTTGATATGTTATTCACCATATTCAACATTATAATGCTATAGAACAGAAAGCATATAAAAGTACCACGACCAAATATAACTATTGAAAGTACGTTCATTTACACATGTTAGGACTAAAAGATGTAACAAAGAATGGCACACGTAAGGCGAAAATAGTGAAATACTGCTGCATGTAATGCTCCGTGATAACCATGATTTCAGTGCGTCTGGATGTCCTCCTTTTATCTTTTAAACCAATCCATCAGTTTAACTAGCATCCGGGTTATCTAGTAAAAAATATGCGACTTGAAAAAGTGCTATCATTACGCTCTTGGTTTAAACAAGTTTAAATTTTGATAACTGGATCGCAATCAGATTCTGAAATAAACAAACAGATAACGTGTAAGAGATTTTCTTTTACTCTGAACTGTATGGAAGGCCTGTGCACGCACCATGCTAATTGCCAAATGCTAAATCATACAGTGTTTATGCGAAATGTCATTTGTCGAATGTTAGGTGTCAAATATTGACTGTCAAACAGTAATTGTCAAATGATAAAAGGTAATTGTTAATTGCAATATGCGAAACAATAAATGTCAAATGCCTATCAAAAAAAATGAGAGCTGAATATATAAGTGGATAAATGCATATAGTCACTGGCCTCTGTAACATAACTTTGTCTCTGTGAAAGTCATTTTTATAAACATTATTGAGTAAATAGTTTCTGTCCCATGTTCCCATGGCCGGTAGAACATGTTATTGTTCTAAATTAGATTGGTAATCAAATACTTAAAAGTAACATCATTAGTTTAAGAGATACATATCACTGACTCATGAAATTAAAGAATTTGGCAATTAGCTATAACGTTTGGTAAACAGCATTAGCTTTGTATCATTTAGTATATGGCATGTAATATTTAGCCTTCCCTATTTGGCATTTAGTATTAAATATCTGTCATTTAAAATTTGGCAATTAGCACGACACAATGGCCTTCCATAGAAGTGCAACTCAGGTAATGTTAGTTGAGTTAAAATATTAGATATTTTTATATATTCCATACATAGTCTAATAGCACTGCTAACATGTTTTGATTTTCTAAGCTATAATGAAAAACTCACTTCCCTTTAACTTTACGAGAGTCGATTAACTTGTATGGATAAAAAGCCATAGTATGCAAGTGTTCTCATTCCCAAGAGTTTACACCATCTCCCAGACACCTTGTGTACGAGGTACATAGGCCTACTTGTTGTTAAGCAAACCACGGCACCGCAAAAGCAATTATTGTCACATTTAATGATTGCAATAAAAATTCCGTTGTTATAAGATTACTATCGTATCATGCAATTGTAAACACAATTGAAATAAATGTAATACTCTTTCAAGATAAAATGAAAAGCAACGACAGACTAATTACAAATTCAACAGCTGGGGAAACTTATTTCAAAGAAATTTCTTATGAAATGGAGCAATGTTAAAGCTATTAACATTATATCTGGCAGTATTGTGATTGCAACAATGTTTACTCCCGGAAATACAGTTTTTTTTAAGCACTTGTCAAAAGGAATTTGCAAGCCCGTCAGTAAAAAGCAATTATGAAACTGTCAAAGTGCTCTGTAGCATACTTTTCGGATGGAATGGATTAAGCTTTCTTTGTCAGACTAATAAACAATTTCTTGCAGACTGCTTAGTACTTGGCTAACTGCGTAGACG